>NW_016158508.1:6500-22922 GCF_001687245.7 Rhagoletis zephyria | reverse complement strand
GTTTATTCCAAAAGAATGTTAAAGTTCACCTGTTCAACTTAAACCACTGTAAAATTGAAGCCTTGCTGAGGTCTATATTGTAATCTGAGCATATCATTAAATAATGTATGTAATGTAAATATAGTTTTTTTTTTCTCTCTTTGGAGTCTCTTGGATTTGTATCGACTCTTTGTATTGATCTTTCTAACGTTATTACATATTTGTTTACTTTTATTTTTCAATGTTCACCCCACAAAATGTATACTATTCATTGAAATTGGCATTTAAAACTATTTTACTTTGTAATATAAATAATGCCATTAACTTTTCTAATGCAGCATTGATGTACTTATTGAACGCAACATGAATTTAGAATACTGTGTTAATCTGTATGCATTAAGAAAATGAAATAAATGAAATGAAATGAAAATAGTACCCTGAAATGCCAGCTTAATAGGATCGAGCCCCCCCCCCCTAAATTTCATTCTGGCTACGCCGATGGAAGCAGAGGATACTGGCTTTAACTAAATGTCCAATCCCACACTTTTTCTAATGACAACAATATTTTTTACAACAGTTTCTTTGCTCACCTGAAAAGTGCCGATTTTCACATTCGATAGTTTGACATGGTAGCGACGAGAGAACTGCATACTGATTTAAGAAATTTTTTATAGAAGCAAGTTTATTTTCCATTTATTGTGCGTAATTTTATATGAATTTTTAGTTTTTCTTGAGAGCCTTTAAAAATAAAAAAAATTTGGAATATTTACATATGTACATACATACGCAGCCATATAACTTGATTTCAAGAGAAACGAATTTTCATTCATATCTTTTGTTTTGATAACACTGTGCGACAGCTCAAATCGATATTGAGTTAAACCAAATGAAAGTGATAGTTTTTGAATTCATTGAGCTTTTTTAAATAAATACTAAAATTAGAGGTGTATGTACATTAGACTGCATCACCAAAAAAAGTTGCGGTTTTTGCGCCGGGATTACAAACATTATTATATTTTAAGACGTCCACCAAAATATTTCGGAAAAATATTAAGATTTAAGTGAGCTGGACCGATTTGAAAATACCTCCGAAAATGTAGTTTTTTATGAATAAAAATAGTTTCTTAAAGAACTTTTTGAAAAAAGTCCCCTCAGATGACAAAACAGATTAAGCTTAAAAAATCTGCATAAAAATATTTAAAAATCTTTTAAACGCAATCGTAAGAATGAGATTTTTGAAGCTGTTTTTTTACTTTTTTCAAAGATTGATTTACGAAAAACTTGAATAACTGGGCCAAAACTATTCTGATTTAGACTTATGGGATCTCAGTTGAAAGGTATTTTCACACTGTTTTTATTTCTGTCCAAGTCATTCGTGTCCCAATATTTTTTTTTCAAATACCAACAAATCTTAATTCAACTCTGAATGACGTTCCTTCATCATACCTTTCTCTTTCATGCTTTGAATGAGTTTATTAGCACAGAAATAAAAAGGTAGAGAAAATACCTTTCTAATGACACCTCCTAAGTCTAAATCGGAAGAGTTTAGGTTCAGTTATTCAAGTTTTTGTTATACCAATCTTTAAAAAAAGTTAAAAAACACCATCAAAAATCTCATCATTACGATTCCGTTCAAAACTTTTTTTTAATTTTTTTAAAATATTTTTCTGCAAATTCTTTAAGCTTAAGCCGTTTTGTCATTTGAGGGGNCTCATTACGATTCCGTTCAAAACTTTTTTTTTATTTTTTTTAAATATTTTTCTGCAAATTCTTTAAGCTTAAGCCGTTTTGTCATTTGAGGGGATTTTTTCAAAAAAAATCTTTAAGAAACTATTTTTATTCACAAAAAACTCCATTTTTGGAGGTATTTTCAAATCGGTCCAGCTCACTTAAATCTTAATATTTTTCCGAAATATTTTGGTGGACGTCTTAAAATATAATAGATTTTATAATTCCAATGGAAAAATAGTAGCGATTTTTTTTGTATGGGGAGTGATGCAGTCTAATGTAGATATATTTAAAAAGTCAGTCTCGATGCGTTGTATACATACATAAGTATGTACATATGTATCTGGACTCACANGATATATTTAAAAAGTCAGTCGCGATGCGTTGTATACATACATAAGTATGTACATATGTATCTGGACTCACAAATCGGATTTTACGATTATAGTTGTCTGCATAACCCAATGGCGAAAGAAAAACTTGATCCAATTGCTTTTTTTTCCTGCTTATTTTTTTCAGCCCTGCTCATCACACATCACTTTAACTGAAACTAGGTATGCGCCGGATAGAGATTTTGCCGGATAACCGGATACAATGTAAAAAATAAGAGCCGGGTTCAGATATCCGATCGGATATCCGGTAGACTGCTGCCCTTTATAAATTTCTCAATATTGTTATATTCAGCCTTATCATTATCATTAATTTCCATTTAGTGTAAACTCGTTCACTTTTCGCCAATGCAGTTCACCTCTTGTTAATTGAATATTCACCAAGCTAGTACACTGAGCCAAAAGCACAATGGGGTTTTCAACAAAGTTGTTGTTTGTTTTCGACATGGTAAAAACACCTTCGGTGTTAATCGTTTCAACGTTATAAAATGTAATATATAGCATGTCTTTAGTTGACTTCGAATCAAGCAAAATTTTGATTGTCACAACGTGAATATTGGTAGTTCAAACTAAAACCGTTGTTGTTTTATACGGGGATAAAAAAAAAACAAAAAATTAACGAAGCTATTCAACTTTGGCTCTGTTGAAACCATTGCTTTCAACAGTGTTGCCGCGCATAATTTTTAGTGGTAGCCAAATTCCTTTAAAAAAAGGGCCAAAAAGGAGCTAAAAAAAAGTCGTGGCTATAAATGGTAGCTAAAATTTTTTCTTACATATACATATATAAGTATACACGTAAACATTTTCAATAAGTAATGGTATATAAAACAATGAACTTTGGAAAAAAAAGCTAATATTTGATCCAACCAAAAACCTTTTTGTATAAAAGGTGAAATATACGACACCAGCTTGCTGGTTCCATCAAGTGATTGTACCATCAGGCTCGAAGCATATAACTTACCAGCATGCTGGTACAATATTTATTTCTTTACAAATGAGGTCGAGGAAAGATCGAAATGATTAGAGCCGAAATTTCATAATTTTTCNGTCATTTAACAAATTTAGCATATTAAGGGCCGTGAACTTATCTATTTTACACTATAGTTAAATCGTTAACAGATAAGTTAACAGCCCCAACACTTTTACAGTATGTATGTATAAAAGCGTAAGGAACATACAATACATATATGTTTATATATCAGTCTTTCTTAGTTTCAAAATTCATCTCTTACATAAATGCAAAAAAAACAAATTAAGCATATACAACTTTTTCATGCCAAGTATGAATAAATTCTAAAAAGGGCTAAAAAAAGGGCTAACGGAAATTTTAAATTTATGTGGCCAAAAAAAGTATGTGGCAGCTAAATCTAGCCACCAAAGGGCTAAAACGGCAACACTGGCTTTCAACACCATTTGTGCTTGCCGAAGTTGAATTGCAGGAGTCGTGTTGCCATCAAGGTTGCCAATGCAAACCTTTCTTTCCTACCATGAGCTGATAAAAAAACCTCCAAAAATGGATTCTTTCCTATCATTTTTTAACAAGAAAATGAGGTTTGACAAAATTAATTACATTTAATTTTTCAACGAAGAACTATTTTCAATTATACCTCAAAATGTTTAGATATCTAAATCAGACGATATATTCACTTTAGTTTTTAAGAAACCTTCCAACATTTAAAGCGTCCTACCATCTCACCACAGAGAAAAAACTACAAGGTTTCATAGAAAAAGAAAAGAGTGTGAACCCTGGTTGCTATAGACATGTACTTATGTATGTACTAGGGATCCCGGTGTTTTTGACGTCCCGGAAATTAATGCAAGCAAATCCCGGGATCCCGAAAATTTTGAAATATCGAATTGATAGTAAGAATTTGTTTATGAATTTTGAAGTATGATTTTTGTAAAATGCCGTTTGAACAAAAAGCTTGAAACTGTACCTTTAAATTGCAGTCTGAGCCGTTTTTGAAGAAGATTACAATGAATTTACTCATAGCGTCGCTAATGTAAACGAAACAGAGTTTTAAGGAAAAGTTAGATAATTTTTTAGATCAATCTACTCAAAACTTCCTCAAATCGAAAAACTTATAATTTGACCGACGTGCTGGTAAAAGAAGTTCAAATATTTTGTAATGGAGGAGATAGGGGTCATTATCTTCAAATGGATTATGTCTACCTTTTGACAGTTCAGCCTAAAAGTGTTGATGCCGAAATATGTTTTTCATCAGTAGGTTACTATTAAGCTTATAAGACTCCGCTTTGAATGCTTTGCTGCTCTTACTACTCAATAATAACAACGCCGGCGAAAAAGGGGTTTGCGTTTTTAACCAGACCCAACTACCAACATGTATTTCGACCCGCTGAATCCGATTCTGAGATCCGTTTGACTCGTACACCCTCAAAATTTCTAGTAAATTGCGAAAAAAATGGCAAAAAATTCTCCATTCGCCATTTCTCTATAGAGTAGAATAAACATGTTTAGAGAAATTGTTTTTGGATATTTTTGTTTTATGTTTTTTTTTATTAATCGTCACTTTCAAAAGTACCTGGTATTTACATTATTATTTGTGATGTATACGTTCCTCAATCAAATGGTTTTATAAATACATAAAACAAGGACCTTTACCCTTTTCGAAACGATGCAATTTTAATTTATCTAGTCTCCTATATAAAAATATGATTTTTCATTAAAAGTGAAGTTAGCAACTTTTCACTCTAAGCTAGCGATATATGAGTTTTACAATNAACAAAAAGCTTGAAACTGTACCTTTAAATTGCAGTCTGAGCCGTTTTTGAAGAAGATTACAATGAATTTACTCATAGCGTCGCTAATGTAAACGAAACAGAGTTTTAAGGAAAAGTTAGATAATTTTTTAGATCAATCTACTCAAAACTTCCTCAAATCGAAAAACTTATAATTTGACCGACGTGCTGGTAAAAGAAGTTCAAATATTTTGTAATGGAGGAGATAGGGGTCATTATCTTCAAATGGATTATGTCTACCTTTTGACAGTTCAGCCTAAAAGTGTTGATGCCGAAATATGTTTTTCATCAGTAGGTTTTGTATGTAAAAACTGCAGGTCAAGCTTAGAAGACTCCGCTTTGAATGCTTTGCTGCTCTTACTACTCAATAATAACAACGCCGGCGAAAAAGGGGTTTGCGTTTTTAACCAGACCAAACTACCAACATGTATTTCGACCCGCTGAATCCGATTCTGAGATCCGTTTGACTCGTACACCCTCAAAATTTCTAGTAAAGTGCGAAAAAAATGGCAAAAAATTCTCCATTCGCCATTTCTCTATAGAGTAGAATAAACATGTTTAGAGAAATTGTTTTTGGATATTTTTGTTTTATGTTTTTTTTTATTAATCGTCACTTTCAAAAGTACCTGGTATTTACATTATTATTTGTGATGTATACGTTCCTCAATCAAATGGTTTTATAAATACATAAAACAAGGACCTTTACCCTTTTCGAAACGATGCAATTTTAATTTATCTAGTCTCCTATATCAAAATATGATTTTTCATTAAAAGTGAAGTTAGCAACTTTTCACTCTAAGCTAGCGATATATGAGTTTTACAATCAGTTTATCGTAAATTTTAAATAGTTTTATTTAATGGTATGTTTAAATGCTTTCAGATATTGAGTTTTTACTCATATTCATAAAATTTATGATCTCAATTTGAATCCCGGGATCCCGGGATTACCTATAAAATATCCCGAAATCCCGGGATCCCAATTTTCCTGATATTTTGGCATCCCTAGTATGTACATACATACCTACACCTGCAAGTAATAAAATAGTAGTACAACACATTGACCAGTTTTGATTACATTTCTTTCCATTGAATAAGGTTTTAATTTTTTTTATAAAAGGAGATGTGATTACAAAACAAATAAAACAAAAACGTATGAATCTAATTTTCATACCTTGCGCAAATATTATAACAACTCGACAAAGTTTCATCAAAATTGCAAGCTTTTTAATTGAAAATTTTGCTAAGCAGTTTTATAACCCATTCAATTTTAGTACACATAAGTGCAAGTTTCAGGTGCTGTAAAATAATGTTGATCTAAAATTTGTGTATATGGAAGCAAATGCCTAGCACCGTCAACTAAAAAATAAAATTAAAAAATCAACGGTATTTTGTGTTACTTAAAACTTGCATCTTATTATTCTAAAATTTATTAGGCTACAACTTTTCCAAAAATTAGATAGTCATTAAAAGTAGTCCAAACTCACGATTGAGAGAATACAAAGGTTGCGCCGATCTCGGACCGCTATTGCTCTCTTAACGAATTTGACAGAATCGTTGTTTGCATGACGTCACACTTGTGCAACTTGTTTACGTTTTCCTTGCAACATTTTTTCTTCTTCTTCCATTCTTGCTCACGTTTTGGCATTTCTCTCTCGCAACTGCACCAGTGTGACGTCACACAAAAGTTATTCTGATCGGCGCAATCTTGTATTCTATCATTCTTGGTCCAAACTGGTAAATATCTAACAAAGATATTTTATTACTCACTGGTTGTATTCTATCATTCTTGCTCACTGGTGTACATACCCGATACAGCAAAAAAAAGGTAACGCCTTCCGCGGATCGCTAATCCTCTCTTTGTTGACTTTACAACAGTGGTCGGCACGTGAGCTCATGTGAGCAGTACGCTCATCACCGCATTCTTACGCTCTTCAAATCAGTTGGTTATTTTATTATGTGACAGTGTGCGCTTGCAAATATATGCACGATCAAAACTTCCATTCAAAAAGTACTTTATAGGGCTGTTCAAGATATTGTGGAAATGATCTTGAATTTGCATTTGGAACTGCATTTGAAAATTTAATGCTTACCACGACGCAACTTCTCCATTCAAGGAGAGCGGAAATATAATGTGGAATGGCATTATAATACTTTCCTTTCTTATATATTATTTCCTTTGATATATTTTATTCGTTAATCTTTAAATATAGCTCTCAACGAAAATCGCAACAGCTTTTTTCATTATTTCTGTTAGTTGGAAATGTACTTTGCCATTTTTCTTGATAGCTCCAGACTAATTTAAGAAGTTTTGATGAACGATTTTTTTTAAGTTATTGCATGTCATTTTACATGAATTTTTTGTTTTATTGGAAATTGTAGTAAGACAAATTCATATAAGGTTATAAGGGCAGCACAAAAACAAAAAAAATATATAAAAAATTACAAAAAAACATCGTTTTGGCAATCGGCGCAGTTCGCCTTGAAATCAGGTGCTCCGGTAGCACCACCTTGTATGAATTCGTTTTGAATTGTAGACTAGTTGTACAAAATAAAATCATTAGTTCGATACAAATCGAAAATTATAATAGATATCACAAGCGTTCCTGCGCACGTTACATTTACTCCATACGCTTCGCTTTTACACCACTGTAGCACAAATTCTCACTTTCAGTTTTGCCGACCACTGTTTTACAGCATAACCGTTTCGCTGACGCCGTAAAAGCGTTTTTCGCACTAGTGATGAAAACTAATTTTTCATATTTTACCTAATTGCCGAAAAGTCTTACCTAAAAGTAGGTAAACATACCTAAAACGTACATTTTTATATGCATACATTTTTGGCAGTTTGTGGACTATCTCTTCCTTCGGTACCGTGTCTACTTTTGGACTTACATCAAACATTTTCTTTTAAAAATGGCTTTGAAGGAACTTGTTCCTAGCAGTTGAAGCCAAACCTATGTTTTAACCCGCATCCATCGTTTGTATCATATTGATGCAAATTTCGAAAACATATTAAAATATTAAAACAAATAGTTAATGTTTTGAAGTGGTTTTTACGGCAAATGCGTATAGATTTTTTAAGCATTTTTATTCTTATTATCAGAAAATGAATAACCGTTGGTCGTTAATAAAAAATTAAAAAAAAAACCAACATTTCATTGAATACTAGGGTTTTTTTCCATATGTATCAAATTGATGCCCAACGTACTTTGTGTTACAAAAAATTTCCTATGGATGCGGGTTAACAAATTTGTATGCCCCTTTGCAAATGAGGGAGAATATTGGAATTCCTAAACAAGAAAACGCGATGAAATGCTCTAGAAGGAAAAAAAATGCCCGCTAAGATATTTGGCCACTTTCCAAATGTATCTAAGGTGATGTGCTTGTATGGAATAAATGTCCAAATTTAAGAGGCCGCAGAGTAGGTACAATTCTATCTAGTTTAACATCACTATTTCGCAACGCATATTCGCTTCTTCCTCTTCCTTGTCAAAATGTTTCTTTACTCTCTCATGTTCTCACTTTAATGACGCTACGCCAGGGTTCGGACTCCAACAGGTAAACCGCAGTGGAATTAAAAGTAAAACACAGTAAAACGAGTTTAATCGCAGTAAATTTCTGGTTTAATTTACAAGCATAAATACTAATAAGAAAATATACATATATAGAATANCATTTAAAAGTAAAACACAGTAAAACGAGTTTAATCGCAGTAAATTTCTGGTTTAATTCTTTTTTAATTTACAAGCATAAATACTAATAAGAAAATATACATATATAGAATATGACTTCGACCAAAAATACCCTGATAGAGGAAATAAACTACTGGAGAAATGGACAGTGTTTAAAAACAAGATTGGAAAGTTCTATGAAGCCAAACCTCAAAGATACGAAATCTAAAGAAGAGTTTTCTGTCTGTAAAGAAATTCGAAGTCCACGTAAGAGGAATAAATTAATTGCCATTAATCTTTTATACTTTTATTTTTACTTTTAGTTAGTGAGGATTACATTTTTGCGAAATTGCTCAACAGCGTCATTGTTCCTACAGCACGTTTCAAAAAACCAAATGGTGGAGCTAGCGGAAAATTCACTATATCTGATGGACAAAAAAGTTTCGCCTTGTACTTAACTTGTATAAACAATTACAAGATAAAATTTAATGAACTCAGAAAGAAATGTGTAGAAACTAACGCCACAATACAGCCAACAATCATTGTAGTCGGTTCCAGTCAATACAATTTAAACAATTTTTTTCTTTATATAGACGAAGTCTTATATGAATTCGATTCATTTCTGCAGTGCTTGTCTGCTTGCTTTACAACTTTTTAAATTTTAAATTTACATTACCCAGTCGCATGTCAAAATGTATGGTTGTTTATACAAATTTTATTTTTTTTTGAATTGAAACGGAATTTGACATTCCCAGGTCTATTCTGCGCTGGTAATAAAAAGTTTGTAACCGGTGAATAAAGTTCCTGTCAATTTTTAAACCCTTTTCGCATTCTGTGCACTATTGTAACCGGTAAGTTTTGTTACCATCTCATAAGCTGGTAACAAAGTATTGCCCCGTGAAATATGCAATGCCAGAATTTGCACAACTCTTCATAGCTGAATTCCTGAATATTTTAACTGCATTACCAACGTACCTAGAATCGCGGTGACAAGAACTGGTAACATTTTTTGGTAATAAAATTTTCCGGTTACAAAATCTTCGGTAACGTGCAGAATAGACCTGTCCATCTCCAATAATTTCCACGGTAATTAATTTTGTAAAACAATCGAAATAGATTTATTATTGATACTGGTAACCTATACTGTAGCCATGTTGATTTGTTTTAAGTGCAAGGAAAATTTTAGTGAGGCTAGCGATCTGTTATGCCATTTTAAGATAAAACATTTTTTAACATCACATGCAGCGTTACTAGGTTGACGCTTTTAACGTCATTTGGACGTTTTTTGTATCCTGTTGACGTTTGGACGTTTTTTGTGTAAAAAATTGCGTTTTTTAACTTCCCAGTAATTTTTCTCTGTTAATAAAACTTGTAAGTAGAACTGATTTTGAATTATTTTCTTAATAAATCTTTAAAAGCTTTGTGTTTTGCAGCAGCAGCTTCAAAAGATATTTATTCTTTGGACACAGATGACTTAAATATGATGCATACCAAGCGTACGCGCATTTTTTTGGATTCTTGGATTAATGATCCCGTGTTCAAAGGCTGGTTGTGTAAACACTTGAGGTTACCAGGCTTATTGTAATGTTTGCTATTGCACATTAAAAGCCAAATCAGGAAGAGCTGATCTCTTGCAACACGCACGATCGCAAAAGCATCAAAAAAGCTGTAGCAGCATAAAAAGTCAGAAAAAAGTAGGCGACTTTTTTAAGACTTAATTGAAAATGTAATGAACGCAAAAAATGCTGAAATATTGCTATGCTCCTTCTTAGCAGAACGTAATTTAGCATTTTCGACAACCGACCCCCTTACCAAATGTCTACAAGAAAAAAATTATTAAAAATCAACGCGATTATTTAGCCCCTTTAAACTTGCACATTATTGCCCTGAATGGAATGAATGAATTTAATGGGCTATCAAACTCCACACCCAAAAAAATACTAAAAAATCTAAATAAAAAGTTGAAAATCCAGCTGAAGCTTTGCAGGTTTTTTATAATTTTTGCACAAAGGTCGAAATTTATATTTTGTTTGTTATGTAATGAGCTTGGCTTTTATGGAAAAATAATAAACATTAAATAAACAAAAGGGAAACAGCCAAAATCGATCAAAATGTTGATGACTTAATCAGCTGATCACAAGTGTATGTATAAAATGATTTTTATATTAACGATCTCAAACCAGTTTACAATTAATATTAAATGTGCTCTGTCAAGTGACATTTTGATATACCTTAGGTACATATATACCTTTGTATACAATAAAAGTTTAATAAGAAAAATTTTTTGTACATTCATTTGAATAAGACGTTTTTGAGTAGGAAATGACGTTTTTTCAGACCAAGAGGCACGTTTTCTCATGCCGGAGACCTGGCAACACTGATCACATGATAGAATTGAGTGCGCCCAAGCTGGATATATGCAAATATTTTCTAACATAAAGACTTTTAGGTACCACATAAAAAGAGCATATAAACATAGTATAGATAACGATTGCATCGACAAACGTGTTTCAGAAATACATCCGGGTCGAAATGAAATTAACATTAATTCAACTGTTTCAATGATTCAAGAGAACTGTAACGCTGTAGACAGCGAGATAATAAAAACTATTGGCACTTTGAAGAAAAAGTTATTGTTATTCAACTTGAAGTTGTATGCCAAAAACAACTACTCTTATTCTGAGGTCAAATCCACACTTAATGAACTCATTAAAGAGACCGATATTTCAGAAGGCATTTATAAAGTAACAAACAAAGTTACGTATTTTGGAAAAGAATACAAAACCAATCAATATCTCAGTCATTTTATGACAAATATGTCTTTATACAAAATAAAATCTTTTTTTTTGCACTGATAATAGAGTTTATATATATTGTAATCCAATTGAACTTAAACGCTTTGACATTCATTTTCAATCTTTTGAAATTTTAAGAAAATTTGAGACAGACCTAATTTTAAAAAATATTACTAACTTTTCAAGTCCTCCTTTGAACATTTGTACCACAAATAACGGAAAATCTTACATACGCAATAAGTTTAAATAAATTTTTGTATGTTTTTGTAAATGAATAAATAAACAGGAAAAATAAATAAAATCAACTTTTATTTAACCAAGGGATTATTTAATAAAACTAAAAAGTTTGTTGATATGACCAATTTTTTGTTTGAAAAAATCAAACAAATTTGTGGTTAATATAACTAAACATTCTTTGATTAATATAAACAAACCATTTATTAATAAAACTACAAACTTGTTTGATATCACAAATTTTTTGTTTTAGGAAAGTAAACAAATTTGTGGTTAGTATCACTAAAAATCGTTTGACTAATATAAACAAACAATTGGTTAATAAAACTAAAAACTTGTTTGATACCAACAATTTGTTGTTTAAAGAAATCAAAAAAATTTTTGGTTTATATAACTAAACATTATTTGATTTATATAATCAAACCATTGGTTTATAAAACTAAAAGCTTGTTTGATATCACCAATTTTTTGTTTGACGAAATCAAAGAAACTTTTGAGTTAATATAACAAAATATTGTTTAAGAAATTCAACAACACACATTTGCAATAAAATCAATATTTTGTTTAATAATAACAATAGGATGGTTAGTAATTTTAACCAACATTTTTGTAACTTCAACAAATATCATTGTTAATATCACCAAACGCAATGACATTGTTAATACTAACCAAAAATCACTTTGATTCCTTTTCAAGTTAAAATTAATGCGGAAGCTCCGCGGTTGCGAATGCGAATGCGAATATTCGCAACAACCCTGTGATACACAATGGCTAGAGGCATCGCACTATAGGCAACACACGAGTTTTTTTTTCAAAATCGTAGCTCTTCGCTTGGAAAAGAGATAATGGAATGAAAATATTTTTTACGTGAAGATAAATGATCATATAATATAGGAAAACTATAGAGAAGTTACAACAACAATAACGTAACCCTCAAAATACCGTTCAAAATATCACTTTTTTTTATTTTGGATTTTGGCTCCCATTCCACTAGAAAGCACTATATTTAATACACCATTACCACTGTTTCTGAAAGATTTCTCTTTATTTTATCTTAAGACTCGATTCTTGGGACATTGGATGCTGTACCCGAGTGGCCAGATTGGAAAAAGAAAAGCTACCTTTAAACTCTAATAACTCGTAAACTATCAGCTTTCACAAAAAAATTTATATAACAAAAATGATTATACTGGTCGATATCTTTACGAAAGTGCAGCATTTAACCCTTTAATGCAGAGTCTGTCATATATGAAACGCTTTTTAACCCTTTCAAGGCAGAGGTAAAATGGTTCGCAATATGTGTTCAACGTACTTTTTATTTATTTTAATATTTTATTTATTTTTATTTTTAATAATTTTATTTTTTTATTTTTTTATTTTATTTTTTTTATTTATTGTTTTTTTATTATTATTTTACTATGGAAAAATTTTCTACGATTAATATCTACGTCAACATGAGGAAAAGCACGTTCAAAAGCATATTGAGAACCTTTTGCTCTGCCTTGAAAGGGTTAAAAAGCGTTTCATATATGACAGACTTTGCATTAAAGGGTTAAATGCTGCATTCATTATCTCTTTTCTAAGCGAAGATCTACGATTTTGAAAAAAAATCGGGTAGCATTTATGTATGTATGTTGAAAATAGAAATAGATTTTTTCCCGATAATTCGAAACTGCTTCTTTTCATAATGACAAATATTAAAATACTTTATCCGGCGGGATTTTATCCGGTATCCGGCCGGATAAGCCGGATCCCGGTTATATACCGGATACCCGGCACATCCCTAACTGAAACATCACTTTTTAGTTTTTCCAGAAAACTGGTAAGTCAAAGAAAGGCAAAAAATTCAAATATTGTGTGCGTGGCATGCATAAACAAAGAGTGTTGTAGATAGGAGGTTAAATTGTTTTGAAGTTGCATTTATAAAAGTTACAATGTTTTGTTTGAGAGGCTTGCATTAATCAAGGAATTGCACGTATTGAGGGTTGCGGTTACCGTGTACGCACTGTATATATTTTTCATCAAAATTAAATTGCGAACAATTATAAGGCTCAACCTACGAAAACCGCGTTTTTATACCTTGTCCAGATTTTGAGGGTGTATTCTAAATTCCAAGCATGCATATTTTTTGTCCATCATTAGATCTGTAGCTTTATCAGTCACACAGTGCTATTATCTATCCCGACGAAATCCTTAACGGCGGTACTGTGTGGGGAACGGTACATAACAGTAGGAGATTTAGTTTGGGTTAAAGCCTCACACTGACGGAGTTAGGCTTTCGATGCTTCCTCCTCGCAAAAAAACATATGCAATAAATAGTTATTTATTTAAATCGACGAATAGTTTTATATAAACTTTTGTGAACTTCTATTTATGGGTTTTTGTACAACATACCTCTATTGGTTAAAATAATTTTAGGCTATAAAGAACAATTATTGTTTGTGAAAACAAATTTGTATAGGGCCCCCTAAATTTCGTTCTGGCTACGTTCATGCGCTCTTGTAAAGTATTGTGTCTGAGCGGTTCAGTTATGTGACTCTTATTATCTTCTCCAACATCAGATTGAAGATATCACACGAAAGGGAGTCACGTTGTTTGAAACCTTGTTTAGTATCACACTGCTATAAGAGCACCCTTTCAATTCTGACGGAGCTCGTGGTATTGCTCAATGTCATTTTACATATTCGTATTAGTTTCGCGGGGATACGAAATTCAGACGCCACGAAATAAAGACAACTTCTTTTTCTACTGGCCACAGCGGCTTTGAAATCGACAAATAGAAGGTATGTGTCGATCCTATTCTCACGGGTTTTGGCGTGTTGCGAATACGATATTTATGGTGGATTTGGCAGATCTGAAGCCACACTGGTAAGGCGCAATCAGTTCGTTGATGGTGGGCTTCAGTCCTTCACACAACAGGCTCGATAAATAGTTGGCGCGCATGGCACAGTCGCCTTTCTTGTGGATTGGGCAGAGCACATTGGAATTCCAGTTATCGGGCATGCACCTTACCAGCTCCTTACCATCGTACTTGAATAGCTTGGCTGGCAGGCCGTCAGCTCCAGAAAGTTTGTTATTTTTCATCAGCATAATCGATATTCGTACGTCATCATAGTCAGGCGCTGTACATGGACTCTATCGTCATTGACTGGGGGTTCGGGATCGCCTTCTCCACTACTTTCAGTGTTGCTGCTATTCAAAGGGTTGAAAAGTGTTCCGGCGAATTCGATCAGCCGCAGCCCGTTATCGGACGTTTCGTCATGGAGGATGAGTTTTCCGATAGTTGCACCAAAGATCCCTTCCTTGCCTATCCTGGCATCGAATTCGCCAAGCACGAGTTTTATATCGTGACGAGGGCAGCATGTTATCTCCAAGCGCTCGTAAAAGATATCCTTGGATGTCTCGTCCTTCTCTTCCATCGGGGCATTGGCACATATGAGCGAGATGTTGAAGAATCTCACTTTGATGCGGATTGTGGCTAGACGTTCGTCCACTAGAGTGAACGCCAGTACTCGGCGACGGAATCTCTCTCCCACCACAAATCCTACACCGAATTCGCGCTCTTTACGTGGCAACTGTAGTAGACGTCGCAAGGCTCCACGCCTACCTTGCCTTGCCGACTAAAGGTCCGGATAATCCAGGTGCGTACCCTCAAATTATAGCCCTTTCTATGTTTGTCGTGATCGTCATCAAAAAAAAGGGGGGTATCATTCGAGGCATGTTTTTTTTCATTGGGCAGGGTTTTAACGTGGCGGGAGCCAAACCCAGCGCGCGCGGAGTTTTACGCCTTCTCACTTTAGCTCGATCTCAAACGGGTGTTTAGTCGTTACCCAGAGGATACGTGGATATAAATAATATCCAGACGTAGTGAGCTGCAATTTCAACTGTTAGCATACCAATCACTTCTGGCCACTCCAGGTGAATGGCAGTCAGAAGCTTTGCAGTACTGGGAAATGTTCAGACCATAGTGGTCAAATGCGAATATCTCAACTAAAAAAAAAACTTCCCGTCAGTTATTTTCGCTGTTAAGGCTCGATATACATGCCGCTTGAAGGAAACATGAGACCATCAAATTTTTGTTTGTTTGTTTAATTCCTTGAACCGCCTCTGTTATGATATGGCACTTCATTATACATATGGGCATTCCCATGGTGGCGCACGTGACAGACGTACGATTTCAATGTGATACAAAAAAGGAATACCATTTGTTTTCTTTAACTTTTTTTGAACCATTGTATAGCACATAATTAGCTCTATATTTAACCGAAAAATGAAATCAATCGAACTGCTTGGTCCTGAAATATAAGCATTTAAAGAGAGTGTCGTTGCGTGACAAGAAATGGAAGTTGATTTTTTCTTTTCTTACAAAATTGCAAAACTCTGCGAATTGTGGATGGCTATTTTCATGAAACTTATTTTAATATGATTTGGAGCAATTCTAGTTGTTTTTAGAGTTTTCTGAATTAATGCAAATTGTTTCAATTCTCTTTTACAACCCCAAGTGTGAAACGTGACGTGACGTGGCGTCACGTGACATAAATTTCCATCGTTATATTTTTGTTAATATTGCTTTTAAATGAATTTTCAACGCAAATAAAACATGTATTTTATGTGGAATATACTTTATATTTTGACTTCAGCACCAATTCAGGGTCAATTTATTAGAAATCTATGATTTATTATGTTTCAACCACATACGCCAAATTCGAACCAAATCGGACCATAAATACGGTTTTTCGAAATATCTCGACCTTGGCACCACCTAGGAAGACCATTTTATGCAAACATGATTCTACTTACATAGCCAGTATATATTTTAAAAAGCAGACAAATCGGCCCGTAAATACGTTAGATATAAAACTTTTA
>NW_016158508.1:2705-4953 GCF_001687245.7 Rhagoletis zephyria | reverse complement strand
TTTTTTTGTCGTGGTGGACCTTCCGCTGGAAACACCCATATGTAATAGTTTTTTAATATACACGTATACTTCTACAGTCACAAAAATTGTCATAGGCTGTCTTTCTTTGATTTCGGATTGAAAACACATTGCGATCATATTGTACCAGCAATATAGAAGTATAACATACATGGATATGGTCTTTCTATATTAAGGTATACCGGTAACGATATGTTGTTTGAAATATAAATAAGACCATATTGTACAACCGGTTGGATATTGATGACCGACGTACAAAAGAAAATTCTGTAATCCTACACTGAGAAAAAAAAAGCGTAGTAAAATTAAAAATGTTTTATTTGATTACCGTTTAACAATGTTCGTATTTAAATCAAGCGAAAAGAAATAAAAAAAATGGATTATTCCATTATACATATACTACGTCTAATGGAAATATTCAACTCAAATACGCCCATATTAAAATGAAGCATTTTTCACTGCACGGGTGCCCCGCAAAATATTGTGCGACTAATCTCTACACTGAGGGAAAAAAATTTTAGAATTAAGAAAAGTGCTAAATTTAAAAAAATCCGCATATGAAAGAGCACCAACCCAACTCGCTTTAAATTTGAATATGTACGTTATAAAATATGTCGTTGTGAAGTGCACAGATGCTTTTTCGTTATACGAAATTAAAATTAAGANCAATTTTAGAATTAAAAAAAGTGCTAAATTTAAAAAAATACGCATATGAAAGAGCACCAACCCAACTCGCTTTAAATTTGAATATGTACGTTATAAAATATGTCGTTGTGAAGTGCACAGATGCTTTTTCGTTATACGAAATTAAAATTAAGAAAAAAAAAATTAGTTGTATGCTCCGCCTGATGGTAATTGAACCCGGACCCTCTTGGCAGCAACCAATTGTATCAAGCGTTTTTGCACACTCAGGTACAGCCTTACATATAAATGTGTTTTCAAATATTGAGTTTGAATCAACATCACAGCGCGCGATTAGTGCATTTGTAGAGATAAGCATGTACCATGTACGTGTGCATGTGTTGTCACCGTTGTACATGCTTTATATACATACATATACTTTCTTAATTACATATGAAAAAGCATCCGAGACGTGAAAATGCCATCCGTGTAGTGAAAAATGCTTCATTTTAATACGGGCGTATTTGAATTGAATATTATCCATTATACGTAGTGCATGTACAATGGAAATATTCAATTTTCACTTGATTTAAATACGCACATTTTTAAACGGTAATCAAATAAAAAGTTTTCATTTTTACAACGCGTTTTTTTCTCAGTGCAAAGAGAGTATTCCGAGACTACTCTCAATCGGGTACAATTGGGCATTAAGTAGTCGCAACTAGTCTCATACGGGTACTAATGGAGGTCAATTAGTCTCTACTCATCCCTTATGGGTATAAATGGAGATCAATTAGTCCCCAACTCATCTCTAACGGGTACTATTAACGATTTAATGATTTGTACGCACTTGGTCAATGAAATTTCATGTGCGGCGTTGGCACACAGAGATAGTATTCGCCTAACAAAACCGAGCACCCGGTTCGAATCTCAGCTGGCGCAAATTTTTATTTTTATTTTTCAAAAGTGACTAGTCGCTTTTTAAACCCGTTCGGGTATAAAGGTGAACACTTAGTCTCTTTATAGAACATGCTCAAACAAAAGCGATCAGTTCATTCCATATAAAGAGACCAAAAGTGGTATTGTGATTGCTCCCGGAGTCTTCTCGCATTAGTCCCATTTTTTGCAGGGTGGCGTCTCGGATGCTTTTTCATATGTAATTAAGAAAGTATATGTATACAAAGCATCCCTGCAAAAAATTGGACTAAAGCTCGGAACACTTTGACGACTGCAACTTCACGACGTAACGACAGCGACATCATTTTGTCGACAAATGTCGCCTTGAAGCCAGCTTCTTTAACATTTTGAAGACCTCAGCGACATAGCAAACAGCTGATTTTAAAGTTTGACATTTTGGTATATTTATTTCACAAATTGTGTATTTTTATTTAAGTAAATAAGAAAAACATGAACAATCAAGAATATGTGATTAATTTTGCGACAATTTAATTTTGCAGCACTACATCTACTCATTGTCGCCGGCAAAATTAGAAATAGATTTAATTTGGCGACGTCGACAATTGCAGTCCTGCAGCCAAGATGTCGTGCTGTCGTCAAAATAATTGTGTCCGTAAGAACGTGTGTATTTAAAATTTGACAGATGCTGCTT
>NW_016158508.1:0-2187 GCF_001687245.7 Rhagoletis zephyria | reverse complement strand
AGCATGCGACTAATACCACTTTTGATCTCTTTTTATAGAATGAACTGTTCGCGTTTGTTCGAGCATGCCCTATGAAGAGCCTAATTGTTCACCTTTATATCCGAACGGGTTTAAAAGGCGACTAGTCACTTTTAACAAATAAAAATAAAAGTTTGCGCCAGCTGAGATTCGAACCGGGGTGCTTAGTTTTGTTAGGCGAATACTCTCTCTGTGTGCCAACGCCGCACATGAAATTTCATTGACTAAGTGCGTACATATCATTAAATCGTTAATAGTACCCGTTAGAGATGAGTTGGGGACTAATTGATCTCCAATTATACCCATAAGGGATGAGTCGAGACTAATTGACCTCCATTAGTACCCGTATGAGACTAGTTGCGACTAATTAATGCCCAACCTGGGAATAATCTCTTTAGAGATTAGTCGCACAATTTTTTGCAGGGATTCAAACTCAACATTTGAAAACACATTTACATGTATGGCTGCAGCTGAGTGTGAAAGACGATTGATACAACTGGTTGCTGCCAAGAGGCTCTGGGTTCAAAAACCCTCAGACGGAACATAAAATTAAATTTTTTTTCTTTCTTAATTACGAAAAAGCATCTGTGCACTTCACAACGACATATTTTATAACATACATACTCAAATTTAAAACGAGATGGGTTGGTGCTCTTTCATGTGCGTATATTTTTAAATTTAGCACGTTTTTTTTATAATTCTAAAATTTTTTTACCTCAGTGTAGAGATACCTATTCACACTTTTTGAATGCAAGTAAAATATTCTAATTCATTCAATAAAACCATCGGTCTTATGGTAAAGAAAATGTTACGCGGTTATAAATTTGCCCAACTATCAACAAAAAACAAGTCTAAATGCTGACAGTAGCTACCAACGTGTTCAGGAAAACTTTCATGTCATTAATAAAATTATCACTACGGCATACACCAATTAAGAAACCTGCCAACGTATTCAACATTTAACACCCTCTGCCAACGTCAGTCAAATCCCTTGTAAGCGCTACAAACATTCATTCCCTTCCTCCCGCCAATGAAAATAACAAAAGTAAAATACATAAATAAATGTTGCGAGCATGTTGTATGTATAAGAATATGTATTTTTGTATCTATATAGACGCAAATGTAAATATGTATGTACGTATGTACATATGTAGTACATAAGTGTAAGTAAACTTATATAAAGGCATATACATATATACAATATTTGAGTACAAGCTTATCTACAACTGGTTAAATCCAGTGTTGCCGCGAACCAAAAATATTTTCTAACTAACTGATCCAAAAATTTTAACAAAATGGTTTTCTTCCAAATATAAAAATTTTTGGCGTTTGAGAGCAAAACCATAATTGTATTTAGTTTTATGGTAACAATTGCGTTTAGTAATTACTACATACAGCTATGGTCAAAGACTTAGCTTATTTATTTTTAATAATTTTAATTTAAAATAAAATTCAGTCTATAACAAAAACCACATAAAATTTCAGAGCTTGCACAAATCTCACAAAAATTAATCAAATTTCAAAAAATTGTCATACAAGTTTCAAACTTTTTAATAAGAATTATTAGAAAATGTTCAGGTAGGCATTTTTGTAGCTCATTAAATTTTAAACTTCCAGTTTACTAAAATTTAATGTGCTACAAAACTGCATACCCAAAAATCATCTAAAAACTCTGATTAAAAACTGAAATTTTGAAGAAAATTTTTTTATGTTTGATTAATTTTTGTGAAATTCGTGCAAGCTTTTAAACTTTTATTTATGGATTGAATTATCAAAATTAAATCCCCTTTTCAAAACATGTTTGATTTTTAAAGTCGGATGAAAAATAGTCAAGTTGTCAAGGCATTTCTCGTGTATTGAAGGAGACACTGCAAACAATAACATTGGTTTACAGTAAAAATGTTCAATGGATGCCTATAAAGAATTGCTCGCTGATTCCGAAAATCTACCTAATTTTGTATTCTATGGACGAGTTTTCAAGATATTTTCAATTTACCGTTATCCAGCTTAAAACAAAAAGTGGTTACACTTAATCACGTATGTATATCTTACAAACCAATTTAACAATCTTAATATGAAATACGGCAAATGAAAGCTAGCAAAATTCTACATGGAGATGGATACGTGTTACTAATGAAGAAAATCGATGGATAAATAGAGAAGTAATGA
>NW_016158507.1:121114-128265 GCF_001687245.7 Rhagoletis zephyria | reverse complement strand
TATCCAACTTTTGGCACACCAAGTGGATTAACACCCCATCCGCAATTTGATTCTTAGTTCCCAAAGTTGCCAATACTCGTAGATGTGCGTTTAGCTTGTCACTCAGCCCACGCAAGCTTGCCACTGAACCGGCAACGATGTTATCCAGCTGAAAAATGGTTCTCACATGAGTCTGAAAATTTAGACGTTTATTATCAAAACGATTTTTTAGCAACTCAAGCGCCTTATCGTAATTTTGGTCACAAATTTCTAGGGACCGTATAGTGTCTAAAGCAGCATCACGCAGGCTGGAGCGAAGGTGCTGAAACTTCTCAATTCTGGTTAGGTCAGCATCCTGGTGGACCACTGTCTTGAACATAGAAAAGAAGTCGGGCCAATCTGCATAACTGCCGCTGAATTTGGGGATTTGCAGCGTAGGTAAGCGTTGCTTGGGAGGAGCAAAAACAAATGATGGCGGCCCATCAGCAGTTGGCCGCGTGGTTGAATGATGTGCCTCTACGTTACGAGAAGTATGCAACTGTCTGGTCAACTTAATCTTTGCCTCCATGTAATGTGTCGTAAATCTTGCGAGTATCTCTTCGACGTCGTCGTCGTCCTCCACATGAGGTTGTGCAATGTCGAATCTCCCTTCCAAGCGATTCACCTGGTCCAGCCTGACCTCCACAGCAGCTTCGTCAAGACTCAGTACGTATTCAGGTGTCAGCAAAGTATTGATGGACAGCATTTGTTGAGCTAGAGATTCACACTTCTTGCGCTTAAGCTCTCCGTCATCAGGCTTCTTAGATGGTGGCATTCTTNTCCCGAATTTTGACAATATTTGGGAACTGTGACCAAGGATTGGGAATTATAACCATGGGTTAGTAATTATAACTAAATAGATATATTAAAGCTTCTAATATTCATCTAGGTTGTACCAAATCGTTAATTTTGTCGAAGGGTTTGGTAAATACTAATAAATATTTTTTTGAAGCATATTTCTACAAATTCCACTCAACTTAACGTATGGTTCATAAAAGGATGTCATTAAGCTCTGCAAATACAGATAATCTTTCTTTCAACACATGGTTTAGTCATAGTTACCAAATCTTAGTTGAGGCAACCACGATTTGGTTTGAGCGCGGAACATATTCATGCTTGTGAGCCACCCCTAAATAATGCTGAGCCCTCACTGAGCACATGTGTGTTTCACATACGAAGAGCGCCNCCAGCTGAGCAATGCACACAGTCCCACTTATTGAATAGTTTGAATGTTCTAGTATGCCGACCATTGCATAAAAACGATTCAATGAATGAGACTGTGTGTGTGGAAATCATTGCTCCGCTACCGCTAGTCGTATATGGGTAAAACACTCACTCGTGTGTTCACAGAGCGCTCAGTAAGCTATGGCATGCCGATCACTGCGCTGGGTAGAGAAAGAAAAGTGTGTGCTATCACATGCCCAGGCTTGTTTGTCTCAATTTCAGTTTTGCCAACGCTGCGAGTTGTTTCGGTGTGCGCATAGTTATTTAAAAATGTAAAGTTTGATGCCAACCGGGGTTTCTCAGTGGATATATAATTCATGTGAATTATAATCTGAAAGTAACTATTTAGCCAAGAGCAAAGCAGTATACTTAAACCAGCACTTCTAGCAGATATTGACCTGGGTTTTCGCACGACTATTCCTGTTTCATCGTTTCTTTATAGGAAATCTTACCACCATATACATATGTATGTATTATTTACACTAGTAACTATTTATGTAAATATGTATGTATTTTCTTTGCTTAATATATTATGCAAATAAAAGAAGAAAGTAAACACAACAACCATCGAGTAAATTTTTATTTGTGTCAAACGGAAACTTTTTTCCAATAATAAACGGTTAGCTGATACTAGTCTACAGCAAGTTCACAAAATTAATTGAAAACTTGTATCAACCAAAGCATTGTTTATATTTGCTCAACAATGATTTTATCAACTAATAATACAGTCCACTCAAGGTAGTCGTTTTGTAATTATTAACAAATACACATTTGTCCTAACTAGAAGTCTCAAGTAAATTGCAGACTTTCGTGAACTCCATATTTATTTCACCATATCCAACTATGCCACTTGGTCACTATAGCCAAATCTTGGTAATTATGACTAAACCTTTTTCTGAGTGTATTCTTTGTACAAGTTTTTAAAGTTTAAAAAATTTTAACCAACTTCTCGATGATCTAGAGACTTGAAACTTCAAACTGAGTGAAGAACACGACGACAATGCAACAAGAGAGATAAATTAAAGTGCTAGATGGCGCAGGTGTAGAGTTATTTGAAAACCCGGTATATATGGTCCGATATGCTTCAAATTTGGTATTGTATATGTAATACTTACATAAATGGAAATAACTTCACAAAAAATGTTGCCCGATAGGTGGTTCATATTTAGAACGTATGTAGTTTTTTTTTCTTTTTAACCATTAATAAAAGCTTGTCTTAAAAAAAATTTTGTTTAATTACTTGTTTCAGCTTGCTTCTTCATTCGTACGATTGCTACTAAAGCTCAGAGTTAGCTATGCTTTTCGAGGAACTTTTATATTCATTTGACTAAAAAAAATAAGTGCAAGGTGCGCTATATGAAAACCCCCAATACTCATAACTCCTTGGCCCCCTTCCACAATTGACATCACCCTTACTAAGTTAGTAGCAGACATGCAAAATAAACAACTGTTTACCGAAAATTTCTACCCAAAAATTTGGTGACATTTGAGACTGCAATTTCATAAATTGCAATGTGAGTAGCCAAGCAAAACCAAAATTACTCACTTGCGAGCATGCGTTCATCATCGGCACACAGTGGGTGAGTCACTTAGTGGTTCAAAGACAAAAAAAAAAAAAAAAACAAAGACATCGTTATATTTTGTTTCAATTATGCGAATATTTGCTGCTGTGTTGCAAGGCAAGCAAACAAATATTTGTAAGGCACTACATGAAAGGGCAAAATAAACAGAGAAAATAGACAAAAGTGTACGGATGTGTAGATATGTAATATTTGTGTAGAACATACAA
Organism: Rhagoletis zephyria; assembly: GCF_001687245.7. NCBI lineage: Eukaryota > Metazoa > Arthropoda > Insecta > Diptera > Tephritidae > Rhagoletis > Rhagoletis zephyria. The sequence goes on along the minus strand of NW_016158507.1, from coordinate 125,234 downwards.
GTCATATGTGCAGTATTTCCTTTATTTGCTGTATTTGGCTTTGGTGCAAGTGGCATGCCCCTAAAATGCGCCAGCAGCGATGTGACAGCAGCCAGCAACCAACCTACAACGAAATATTTAATCTAATGAATGAATAAAAATTTCCGCCTCAACTATTTTTATTTGTAGCTGTTTAATGTGCTTCTGATTTTCAACATCTGTTTCCATTTTTCTACTTTCAGCTCGCTCTACTGCTACCCCCCTTCCACTCCTTACTCCTTATACTAACTATGCGGCCACATTAGCCTACGTTCGATAATAATGGCTATGTAGTGGAGTATAATTTCATACCTTTTTGTGTAATTGTGATGACTGCATTGGTTGTCGCTTTTATTGTTCATGTTGTAGTTGCTTTTGTTGTTGTTGTGTGTGTGTGTGTTGTTTGTCAGTGGTGGTATCACAGTACTCAGCATCGGTTGGAGGCCAAATTCCCTATGCCATAAGGAGAAGTTGATTCGCTTGCATGTTGAGAAAATTGGACATGTCTGCTGTTGCATTGTTTTTGTTGCTACAACATTTGTTGTTATTATTACTATTATTAATATGGTGTTGGTAATAGGATTGATAAGCAACACACAAGAACGCCTCGTCGCTCGCTGCAAGAAGAGGGTGAGTGCTTAGTTTCCGCTTTTGCTCTGTTCGCCACACGAATGGATGCTGCTCTTGGCTGCTTAATCATAAGTAGCTATGCTCATGTGTTTATTTGTGGCATGTGCTTTACGTGCAACACGCAATCAACAAGACGCACGACATGCAAAAGTGTCAGAAAAATAATTTCTCTCAAACCGAAAAAACTTTCAAAACTAAAAGAATTATGGACTTTCTCTTGCACGCGCAGGCGTGTGGGGAGATTAACATGCGAGACGTTGTTGCAAGTGGCAGGGGAAGTGAATGCGGTGTATGCAGTATAGCATGTAGCATGTGGCGTCGATTTATTGTTGCTGCAAACAGAGCACGTGTATAGCTCTGAACTTGCTAATATGCAGGCGCACACACACACACTCGCTCACCGTTTTCTCTGCCGACCACAAACTCGGCTCTCAAGTGACTGGCCTTGGATAATGCGTTGATTACGATGCTGACGACAAAGATGCAACCACAATGAAATTAGTGCTTTGGATCCACTTCATCAGCTTTGAATTATTTGCTAGCCAAGCGATCGATGATCCTCCCAATTCGTCGCGCTGCTGTCATCTAGAGGCAGCCACAAACGTCGCCGGCACATTTGGTAGTTCGTTCATTTTAAGCCGCGCAAGAGCTTTACTTGCTTGCATGCAATGTATGTACGGTGACGTAAATATGTAAGTTACAGTGTGGGGTGAAATTAAACTTTAAAAATTGTTTGAAAATTACGACCAAAATTGTCGTTGAAAAAATTTCCGTAGTGTGTATACATAGTTGTTGTTGCAACGTGTTCAATTTGAGTTACTTTCGCATTTCGTTTTACTTCGTATTTGAACTGCAGCTTTGTAATAAAGTTGAATGTGAAGATGAAAAACGAAATGATGAAGACAAAATGGAAGATAAAGTCCCAAATGAAAACACTAATAATATACATAAGAATTAGGGTACATGAAAGTGTAAGAAAATTCATTTAAAGTTTTCGATAACATCAAGATTCTTATCACCGAAGTTTATAGTTTTCGATATTTATCGGATAATCCATGTTTATTAAGTTATGGGAATGCATCGAAATATTGAAATAAATCAATGTTTATTAAGTTATCGAAATTTATCGAAACCTATAAACTTTATTTTCGAATTGTATCGAACGTTTTCGAGTTACAAAAATTTATCGGATTATCGAACTTAAGTTAATCAAAATTATTAGTTATTTAAGTTTGTTGAGTTAAAGAAATTTATCGAGTAGTCGCGTTGTATGAGTTATCGATATTTAATGGTTTATCGAATTTTTTTGTAGTTATCGAAATTTGTAATAAACCGACATTGAAGTTTTTGGAATTTTCAAATTATATCGGCTTATCGAAATTTATAAAATTACATGAAATTATAGAGTTATCATATCACTATTTATGGTTTTATCAAGTTTTATCGACTTTCGAGAGTGTCTTTGAGAAAGTTGTTGAAATTTGTCGATAGATATGGAAATTTATGAAGCTAGAAAAATCGAGTTATCGATATACATCGACTTAAGTAAGTTTTTTAGTTATCGCAATTTATCTAGTTCTGGAAACTTGTAGAGTTATTTAATCTTTTCCATTTATCGAATTTTTGTGCTTTTAAAATTCATTGAGCTATCAATACGTATCGAGTTGTCGAAATTTATGGACTTACTGAAATGTACCGAGTTATCTAAATTTATAAAGTTTTTTAAATTTGTCGAGTTTTTGAGACCTATCGAGATACATACTGTCCCGATTCCCGTGTCACCCTTATTGGAAACTGTGTTCAATCTTGGTCTGATTTTTTCCAGCCGCCCTTTGTCCGGCGATAATGTTGAAAGTGTACCTTTTCTAGTCAATTCCTCTACCACACAGTTCCGCGCAATGTCGCTGTGACCCGGAACCCAAATGAGCCTAATACAGAAGTATCTCGACGCAACTGAGAGAGAGGGTGAGCAGACATTCCCTCACCAACTTTGAACGTACGCCCAACGCACTTAAGACTCGGAGGCCTGAACTTAGTACTGATGAAAAGCTCTCAACAGAAGACTCCTTTACCAAACCGGGCGTCCAGTCTGGATCCATCCGTAAAGAAGTTCACTGTTCCCTTGGGGGAAAGTAGGCAGAGGGGAAGCTCCTAGGAACCACTTCGGTGGCGCAGTATTCCGTGCGATCAGGGATGAAATCAAAGCCCCTTATAACTCCATAGTGTCCAGTTCAGAAACGGCGTTAAGCATTACGTAAAGCGCCAGTGTGAGGTGTTCCACATTGCCTCACTAAGACTAATTAAAACAGCCCGTTGTACGTGCTCCAGCTTCCTAGCTAGTGTAGCCTTTTCACCATGTTCCATCAGGCTTGGGCGCGATAAAACATAATAGGCTTGACTACGGTCTCGTAGAACCAATAGACAACTTTGAGCCCCATCACTTTCTAATAGCTCCCCTACAACAGTATAACGGTACTGAAGCCTTACTTGCCCTTTCCTCGATGCTTGGCTTCCGCGACAACTTCCTGTCAATGATCAAGCCGAAATATTTGACTTTATAAGATAGCTGTAAACGCTGACCTCCAACCGAAGGAAGAACAGCGTCAGAGCTTTTCTTGTGAATAAGACCCGTTCTGTATCGCTGGGATTATCAGCGTGGCCGCTTTTCCTATTCACCGTGCGGGTGCCCTATTCACCGTTGGATACGAGCAACCGCTGCCACATATGACCATGACAGTTCTGTCACGCAGCCACTTTCGGATGAGACGAATGAGACCGACTTCAACCGAAAACTTATCCAACGACTTAACTGCTCCAGAAGGACATTATTAAAAGCCCCCTTGATATCGAGGAAGGCTCCAACCGCAAAATGTTTTGAAATAATAAAATTAACAATTTAAATAAACAAGGGTAACGTTATGACCCGAAAATCATTAGGTGTGATATTTTTTTGTACCTGCGCCATCTGTCACCTGTAACTGTTGCCTTTGTTGCCCATTGAAAACAAGCTGTCATATAGTCCGTGCTACCTGCACATCATTTTTCAAGGGAGTTATGCCTGAAGAAGAAGTCCCCTATGTATGCTGCAGGGTAGGCGAATTACCCCAGACACGCCTAGTATTTTATTACTTAAGTAGCGTATTTCCCATAATATGTCTATTTCTACTTGTTTCTAACGATGTCCACTCTCTCCTAATATACATACGACGAGGTAGTTCTGTCGGTCCAGCTTTTGCAAGGAAAGTTCTAGAAATATTGGAAAAATTGTCGAATACACTGTATATGAGATTAAATTCGAGAATTATGTAGCGAATGGTGCATTAGCTGGTGCGTGTGTACCTCCTAGTAAACGTATTTACATATGAATATAACAGCCAGATGAGGAGGCATCTGAGTAAGCATCTCTTAGTATGTGGCGTTAATTAGCCGTAAGTGTTGCCATTTACTGCCACTGCAACAGCACTTGCTTATG
>NW_016158507.1:100296-119253 GCF_001687245.7 Rhagoletis zephyria | reverse complement strand
CGACCCTATTAAGCTGGCATTTCAGGGTACTATTTTATACATATATAAGGAAAATTTCAAAGTTAGGGGGGGCTCGAGCACCCCCCTGCCCCTACCTGGCTGCGCCCATGACTGTACGGTGTACCTTGTTTCTGGCGTTTTGCGTCTGGATTTGAATCTGTAATGCATTTGCTGCTTTAAATCGGAATCCATGCTTTCTCATACATACAAATGAATGTATGTACATGAGTAGATGCATGTGTCTCCGGTACGTACATTTGTATGTATGTATGTATGACATTTTGGCGTCATAAAATTCCAATTTTAATTCCATTGAAATTATTAATTGCGTATCGTAAAAGTCAATTGCTACCTAAGACAGCGAGTCGTAAATGCATTCTTTGCTGCTAAGAGTATCGCCGTCATGTCTGCCATATTTAGATACAAACAAAATTACCCTTCCGTAACCCCTTAAAAATGTAAGTAGCTATTCCTACTTTAACTGAATTTCTTGTTCTCCTATCCATAATCTTAATCCATTGCTCCATTTGGTGCCAAGCATTTCGAAATGCTATTTACGACATTCAAATTACCCGCGAGTGAGTTAGTGAGTGACTGCAGTGAATGCCGCGTCACGTGGTAAGCTACTTGGAGTGTCTGCGGTGAGTACTTTGCTAATTATACAACATGCAGCACACTAAAAATGAAAAAGAGGAGCAAACATAAATACTGCAGAGATCCAGCGGCATGGGGACAGACACAGCGAAAGAAAACCTTGATCAATTTCTGAAGGCGCACTTTCCTGGTGCTATAGCGAATTTGTCTAAGGTTCTAAAAAATAGGGAGAAGCAAAACTCAGCAAGCCGGAAACCCATTTACTACATTCATCTAAAATGTTGGGTGGCAGTCCTATGCGGAGAACCTGAGGTTTATATTTATCCCCATTCCTCTTTACATCACCTTGTGCTTAGAAAAAGCGCTCTTTTATTTCTAATATCAATCATTTTGAGGTCATCGAGATCATCGTAGAAATAACTGCCCAGAGCTTTTGCTCGCCGGTTTGATAGAGCCCCGGGCAATGACAGATAAGTTGATGGACGGTTTTCTTCTTTGCCCTCATCCACTCAGCTTCTGCAGTAATCGTTCCAGGCTGCCCCGAGTCTAGCTGCGTGTAATCCATTCAGAGAAGTCCAGATACTATGGAAATGTTCTGCCTCCTTAGATTAAGTATAGACTTAGTACGTTCTATTTTCCATTCTTAATTGGCAATTTCTGTGAATTCTTCATTTCCCTGAATACCGCAATGGCCAGGTATCCAGGCAATGTCTCTGAGAGATCCCTGGCATTGAACATCTGCTTTTGAAGTCAGCGACACTTTCCCCAGGGACTTAATAGCCGCCTGGCTGTCAGTGAAAATGTAGATATCATGGCTAGAAATCATAACACATTATACGAGTGATGTGTCCTTTGAGATAGCCATCAGTTTTAGTGTAAAAATGGATTGATTATCTCTCCCTGACTGTAACTAATGATCATTCTCCCTTTCTGCTAGGTCGGGTAATGAACTTGGTGTTGGTAGTGCGGCTGGGTGGGATGAAGTCGGTAGCAGCAAACCCAATAAGCTCGATAACGATTCTGTAGTGTCCGATATGTCGATGCGCCCATTTGTTGGACGCGTTAAGCTTAATGGCAGTATAACAGTGGAGTGGAGTTTTGAGGCTCTTGTTATCAGTAGAGAAGCCAGCCGTTGGAACTTGTCAATTTTTTTAGCGTTTACCTTTTACTTGACAGCTACCCACCAAACAAATACACCATAGAAAAGAATTGCTCTTACCTGTATTTCCATCGCTAATAATACCAGTTCAGATTTTGTAGAATTTACTCATAAACCAATTTTGCTGGAGAAGTGCGAAAGCTTATTTAATAGGCTTTGTATAAGGTTAGTCAGGGACACTAAATGTTTTCCTGTAGCCGTAATGGCAATATCATCGTCGTAAGCTACTACTCGGCCGCCGCCTTTTTATATCTCTTTAAGCAACGCCAATATTCCATAGAGGATGTGAGAGCACACCCCGTGGCGAGTCCCCCTTACTGTATACTGTTTAATCCAAAAGTACTTTTTAACCCAGAAGTCTCCTAGTTCTGAGTTTATGACCGCATTTTGGAGCATATTGTTAACAAAAGCTACCAGCGAGTATTAAATCTTGGAGCAGTGAGATGATCCTCTATAAATTGTTTTTAAATTTGGAATAATAACATCTATGTTTCTTTGAAGGGAACTTCAATCTCTCATAGTGAGATAGCAAGCAATACCTCCGAGTATATTTCGTAAAGCATACATATCTAACATACAGAGTCAGCGACAAAAATATGAATACCCTGACGATTGAAGATTTTATTCACTTATACCATTCATACCAATTTTTCCTTATTTTTTTATAAACATATATGTAGTTCATTCAACAGCAAAAGCTACAGGAATCGTTTTCCAGACATCGGAAAGGTGCCGAAAATGAAGTGATACATGATAGTGTCAAAAAGGGATGTTGCAAATGTGGAATTTTTTCGCAAATGCTCCGCATTGATTATTGCGAATGCGAATACATATTAAAATTAATGCGGAAGCTCCGTGGTAGCGAATGCGAATGCGAATATTCGCAAAAATCGTGGTGTCAAATATAAACGTGAAGTGAAACGTGTCTTTATGCACGGTTGCAATTTCTTTAATATCCACACACAATTTGAATCCCCCAATTCCTCCGAGAAATTCAAATTTCACAAAAATCGGGGAATTCTCCCCCGGTTGGCATCACTGACACAGCTGCAGTACTTAAACTAGGTAAGTTGACCATGAGTGAGATGACGAGTTTATGCTCAGCAATTTTCTCAGACCTGGTGGCTGATGGATATGGCAGAGTTTCTATGAGGTCAACAAAAATATCTCTGATTAAAAATAAATAAAGAAAAATCAAATAGAAAATTATTAAATAAATTGCAAAATGAAACCAACAAACGGCGTCAACTTGAAAACAGGAGGGGTAAAACGGCAATAATGACAATTACGAAATTTACACATTTAGTTCCTCGCCTTGGCCTCTCACAATCGCATTTTCCATTTCAATGCAACTTTCAATTTTCTCACAAATGCGAATATTTAAATGCACCTGAGCGCCGACAACGAACTGACGCACGTTGATGGCCAGTCAAGCGGCCAGTTAACAAACTCTGGATTTGCTGAGGGAGCATAAAGGCAGCCAATAGTGAAAAAAAGAAAATTTTGTGGCTGGCTGCTTTGCCATGGATTTTCGTAAGTGAATCGCTGTTATGAAAAATAGTAAGTGGTAGGAGCAAAATGGGTGCTGGTTCGTTAGTTGTTGCCGATGCTGATTTTGCCGCTGCGGCCCGGCAGCCGGTAATGCTTATAATGATGACGATGGTGATGAGCTCACCTGATGCCCAGCGTTGAGTGCAACTAGCGATGAGCGCCATCGCATCAACAGAAATAAGCATAGCATGAAGTTTGCAGAAGTGCAGGCTAGCGTGGTGTGAATAGTCGCAGCGCGCATTTCAAGGATCATTGACCGCACTCTGACATCTGCTTTCATTCACATCGGCTGACATTCGCCTACAATTGTACACTCTGCTCATGGAGGGGCGCAGCGCAATGCGTTGCTTCGCTCATTTTCACTGATTCCCTCGGGGCGAACTTTGGGTTGTCTGCTGCTGAATGATGAGATCCTGGGTTTGCGCGAAAAAGGTAGTCGATAAATTAAGAGTGACGTGCGCGGTTGTGGGAACAAAAAGTTATGCCTTACTGGCTGGCAGCACATTTGTGCAGCTGCATTTACAACAACTTTGTTAAAAACGTGGAGCGTTTAAATAGTGATTTCGCAACAACACAGCGACCCACAGATTTACACAGTATTAACTAACAACTTTACCACCACCCACGGCCACCTGATTAGTGTTGTTGGCGTTTTGTAATTTCTCTGCTTTGCTTGGCTTTGCTTTGCTTACTGCCTGCCACATAGTCTCTGTCAATGCCACTGTCACTATCAATACCACTGGCACATGTGTACTTATGTATGCATGTATCAACTCTCTTTTCAACAATAGCATTTATTTATTTAATTTACGTATTGTTGCCCATGGCATTGGCGTTGGAGTTTTTACGCGTCCTTGGTTTTTTCACTGCATCAGCCTCAGAAAAATGAGAGGTATCGGACAAAAACCACGCCTACCTTCCATATAACGGTAGTTTTCTGAAATACGGAAACGCCAATATTTTATTAAATACTAAATAGGGGAAACTAATTATATTATAAATTTTTGGAAAATAGGCGTAGCCACGCCCACGTATGATTACATCTTTATATCTTGGTAACCGGTTCACCATTTTCTCCCCAACTTGGCACACTTGTTGTTGGCCTAAAATCGGATAGTAACCACGCCCATATCCCATTTAACGACTGTTTAGAGAATTACGAAATCTTCGATAAATCGATAACTACCGAAGCGAATTTATTCAATGATGTTTGCAATAATTCTTTAGCGAAAATACGTGTATAACAAATATTTGGAAAATGGGCATGCCACCGCCCATTTATTACCACGTACATATGTCTGTAGATATATATTCATTAACCATTCTTTCAATTTATACCAAACTCGGTCGAATTATTTACTTGCCACATAAAAGCGAGACTTGAAAGATTTTTGAAATCGGCCTAAAATTACGCCCACTTTTCATACAACGGTAATCTTCCGAAATGCTGAAACTTCGATATTTTGAAATTTAAGGACGCTAATTAGGTAATTTATGTTAGGTAAATGAAAATGTGGAAGAGTGGTAATTATTAATAATATTTATTTTGCTTAGAAGTAATAAATTTAAAAACTCAAGCATTATATTTAAATAATATAAAGTTTCTTAAACCTGCGTCAATTAATTTACCGCGTGCGCAACTTGACAATAATTTAAATTCGTTTCGATTGATGTCACAGTAGTCGGGGTAGTCGGGAGGACTTTCAGTTATGTATACATATTCTCCTCGCTTGAAGAATATAGCATCATGACGAGATCGCTCGATAAACACCACTCACTGGCCGAACCCGAACTAGACGTTTCAGTTTTTACTAAACCTTTTTCCAAAGAATTTTTCATTCTAATTCTTTGGGCTGTTTCGAAATTTTGAAAATCTTTTGATTTCGTCAAAAAGTCTCCAAGTTTTGTATAAGCATTTGAATTATTGGGAGCACGGATGATATGAGTGTCTCAGAGGTGCTTAGTTCCCGTTTGGCTTCTTCAAAAGGTTTTAATAGCTCAAAACGAGATTCCATTATTTTCCGTTCCTCTGGCAAAATTGAGTTCATGTCATTGTCGTTAATGTAAAGACTGAATGCATATTTAAAAGCGATATTGTGAATGCGGATAAGAATCCAAATATTAAAATTAATGCAGAAGCTCCGCGTTTGCGAATACGAATGCAAATATCCGCAATATCCCTGGTACACACTATCGCCAGAGGCAGATCTAATCATGCTTCAAGAGTGCTATAAGAGTGCCTTTAGTGAAGTTCTTGGCCCCTTTTCAGGTCAACATTCTTTTTTTCGCTGGGTAGTGAGCTCTGAACTACTGAAAAGCACAGCGAGCACAGTTATTGGGCTGCAGGCTTTCCAGTATGTTCTTTTGGACTTCTCTTACCAAGTGGCACCCATGGTATTTATGTTGATGGATGCGTGGCAGCTTGCTGTGTTATTTGCTTTTAGGAGAAGACCCTTTCATTGTGTGCCCATAATTGACCCAACGAGTACCGGAGAAAGCAAGACGTCCATCCGGACAGAGATAAACTGTAACTGGGACAGGCTATATAGCCAGACATTCGACAAGTCCGTTCGCGGTTGGCCCCACCTCTACAGATCTTCGTATGATACCTTAATCTGACTCTGAAAGTAAGGAGTAAGGCATTCAAAAAGAAGATAGTATCCTTCAATAGGATCACGAAGTGTAATTAAATTATTGACTTCTCTCATGTCGACTATTCTTTACGTCCCACTTATTCGTCGTTTACAAAAGACTTGCCACTATCTAAATCAGAATTGTCCTGTTACTACACTACCAATAAGCAGAACTAAAGTTTTTCATTCATAAAAAATGCGACAACTCGCGAAATGGAAAGTTCATGCTCAGAAAACCGCGGTCTTAAAAAATATGGTAACTTCGTAAAATAGAAAATCAAATTGAGGAGAAGTCTGTCCTTTCATTTATACTTTTTACCCATCGATTTCCTTGCAAAGACTCCTCATTCAGTATATGGAATTTCCGAATATGCAAACTTGATGACCGTGAATTAATCGAGGTAGCATATTACTCCGCTAAATGAATTACAAATAAAACTACCCGAATAAAAATTAATGCTCATACAATTTCTACACGGAAGCAAAAAAAGCTAGAACATATAAAAAAAAAACCAACCAAATCATCATAATATAAGGGTCAGCCGGGACAAAAACCATAAAATAAATACGAATATGTAAGTATGTAATGCACTTCGTTTGTAAACTATAAATTAAAGCGTGCTGCAAAAAAAAAAACAAGTGATCAACTGTCAGTAAAGGATTTTAATGGTCCACAAAATGGAAACGCTTAAATTTGGCAAAGCTGATATTGAAAATTGAAAGTTAACACTCGACAAGCATAAGCCCCTTTTGCAACCCTTTCTCATGCTTTTTTTTTTCAAAGACCTAGCATTACTTTTGCACCCCTGCTTCGCCGCATTTGCTACCTACCCACTCGAAATAAAATGCGAGTGCAAAAAACATGCGCAAATAATGATAACAATAACAAGTACATTAAGAGACACATACAGCCCAAATTGTGTATATTTTTAAATCAACAAATGGCATTTTTTTTTTTTTTTGGTGCAACGACAATAACATCAACAGCAATGGCATCATCATCAATTGAAAGTGTCAATTAAACGCGTCATCAAAGGTAAAAAGAGATATAATAAAAAAAATGGCAATTCGCCAGCGTGATGGTACCGTGGAGGAGGGTGGTACGAGAATGAACACAAATATTTAATGCCTGACAGATGCTGCCAAAATCAAGTGAAATTATTTGCAATTGAATGGAGTGTCAAACGGCTGTCAAGCGCTTTAACATGCAACAATGCAGCCGATGAGAGTGATGAACTTGTTCGTCAAGGGATTTCAGGTTGCTTGATGCGAAAAAATAGGATATGCACAACTGGATGTTTATAGAAATAATCGATTTCATGGATCGGAATGCAAAATGATAAGGTGCCAACAGCTCGTTAAGGCATTTCAGAAGGGAGAACAGTTTTATTTTTTTATTTTCTTAATCTTTTCGTAGCGGGTGTAATAAACCTAGGAAACGTATGTACATACATAAATTAATCTATGTAATGGAGGTCTCAACTAGTATGCATACATATGTACATATGTATAGCAAGATTTCCCAAACCTGATAAATAACCAAGCTTTAACGCCAACGAACTTATGCGGTTGTGCAACATTTTATCGAAGTTCTTCATGAAAATTTGCAAGACCAACCTACTTTTCGAGTTAATATATTCTATAGGCTAGTTAATATAATATTGCAAGCTTGAGGCTATATTTTAATGCATAATATCGCATATCATACAACAACAAAAAAAGACTAGTTCGCTAAAATTACGTTTATATCTTAATCTGTTTTAATTTATCTTTATCACTATCTTTGCCATTGCACCTGTCTACAATTCCATTCACCTCTCGTGCAACTTCTCAACTCATCTCTGCTCATTTGATTTCAGCTCACCTCAGCTCAGCGATGCAAATCTATACGTAGTATATGTATATAATAAAATTTTAAACAGGCCGATGTCTGTACTTTATAGACATTAAAGAAAAATTAATATGGTGCCAAACGAGAAGAAAAATGAACAAATTTTAGAATTTTTGTCTGTCTGAGGCTTCTTATTTCTCTAAATTACCGTTATATAGGATGTGGGCAGGGTTATTAAAATTTTCAGCGATTTGGTATATTGTACCAAGGCCAACCAACAACTGTGCCAAGTTTGGGAGAAATTGGTGGAGCGGTTACCAAGGTATACACACGTAATCATAGGTGGGCGTTGCAACGCCTATGTATTTTCCATAAATGTATAATATTCTTATTTTTCGTCTGAAAATTATTGTAAATATCAATTTTGAGTGAATAATCTTCAGTAGTTATTAAAATATCGCAGTTTTCGTATTTCCGATGATTTTGCCCATTTTCAATATCACGGAAAGAAAGAAGTACACGTACATGTGCTTACAATTTCTTTATTAAATCTAAAATTTGCTCCAAATAATTTTGGTATACATAGTTGAAGTAAGCGTAAAAATTTGTAGCGAGCCGCTTATTTTTTATGTAGCTAAACGGTTAGCATTCTATCTAGTCTTGTTCCACGTCTGCCAACACGGACATTGTTGACTACGTAAAATCAGCTGTTTATGGATATTATACCTAACTATAATCGATGAGAGTTAATGTGGTTGTGGTTATGCCAATGGATATGGCTATGACGTTATGGTAGATATGTCACCGCTAATTAAACCTTTGATGAGTGGAAGAATTACGTTTCGCCCTAATATGGAGGCCTAAAAGACTCTCTAAAGTCTTGAGAGTGAAGGAAGTTAGATCTATGTTACTTACCAATATATTTTCTAAACAAATTGTGCAAGTCGTTCTTTTTAAAGACATCTACCGCACGCCAAAAACCATAGGATGCCTTCATAACTTCAAGAAAAACTAAGTTTTTTAAATTTTTATATATATTTTTTTTTTAGTTTTATTTGCATTTCTTTCCCACATGAATGAGTCTTTATTTAGTGTGTGTGTGTGTGTGTGTGTGTGTTGATTGTGTTCATTTTTTTTTTCTTGCTGCCGCATTTAAACAACATTCATCAGTGTTCTTCATCATTTTAATTAAATTACTTTTTGTTACATTATGCATAGAATTTACTTTTGTTTCGTTTTTTTTTTTTCGTTCACTAATTTATGTGTGTATATGTATACATATTTTGTAATTATTTGCTTATACAATACAATATTAAATTAATTATTATTAGTAATTGTATTTATTACATTTTATCCATTAATTTTATTCGATAATAATAATTCATTACTCATTTACTTTCACTTTGCGCTAAATCGATTGTTTTTTGCAATACATTTTCAATTCACTTAATTAGTGGGTGTTTTTATTTATATTTTATTTTTGTAATATTTTTTTTTTATGTATGCTCACATGCTGTGTAGTGAGATGTGTGTTTGTGTTGGTACATGCTACACTACCGCTGTGGTTTACTATTTTATTAATTATTTTTTTTGCTTAGCTTTTTGCTTCTGCTTTTGTTTCACTTTTTTTTGCTTCGTATTTGCTGTCGATTAATACTAAATACATAATCAATAGTAAATTTTTATGCGCTGCACTAATGTTTAATTTAAACCAAAGATACATAACGCATACTACATACATACATTTTTATTAATTGTATGCAAAACAAGCTGCTTTAATGTTACTAAAAAGTTTGTCCTATTTTCTATTGTTTATATTGTATTGTAAATTAAACTACGCTAACAAATTCAATAATATGGGATATACAATGTAATTTTTAACATGGTATCAATAGGGCGGGTAAAATAGAGATAGAGAGGGCGAGTTTGTGGAAAATATAAAATATGAAAAAGTAAAAAATAAAAATTATTTTTATTTATAAATAGTACCAGTTAAAGCGAAAGTCTCTTTTGTTTTTCTAGGTAAACCGGGTTCTTTTTTAAATTTATAGTAGTTGGTTTCAAATTTACAAACTTTTTACAGTGTACACAGTGTGAGAGGTCCTTAACATATACATAAGTTTAATTAAATATACGCTTTCTTAATTTCAAATTTTTTACACATAATAAATTTTTACAAATACAACTTAATGACTAATATTTACAAGTCTTGTGAGTTGGTTGATATTTTTTTATAAATTTATTCATTATTATCAAGTGTAGGCGTTGGTTTCAAAAAGAAATAAAAATAAATGAAAAATTTCACTAAAAAATGCGGAAAGTTTATAACTGTTAGTATGGCCATCGGTAGCGAGTAAGCATGGGAGAGCAACCAGTAGAAGTTCAGAGCTGTGTTGTGAACGAGATGGCTTTTACTTTGACTTCCCATATATATCAGTAACGCCCAATACATAGCCAGAGAGCAAAGCTTTTAAAACTTACGGTGGATTTTATGTGGGCGCGCAAAGATTTGAAGTTCTCTCTGCCCTAAATAGCATTAATGCACAGAAAGGCACAAAAACTTTCCAGAAAGCTTAAAGCTTAAAGATGTATGGTTAAAAAAGTGTTCAGCAGAGAGAGCTTTTACTTATTAAGCGACTATATCAGTAGCGACCAAACCATTTCCATATGGATTTCATTGGGCATACAACAGTAGAAAATCTCTCACTGCCCATCGCAGTTTTACTCAAAATGGTGACGATCAAAGTAAGCTTTTATAACATAGGCGTTTATATCTCACACAACGATTTATATATATGGACGCGCGCAGATTAAAAGCTGACTATGAGCATCGCTACTCTATATCGGCAATGGTCCCTGTCTTGCGCAAAGCCCTTTTAAGCTGTATACACTTTTTTATAAGCGCGTGCAGTGTAAAAGCTCGATCTGCCCATCGATCGTCCATATCGAAGACGATCAGAGAGAGCTTTTACCCCTTGGGCGCTCATGTAAAAGGGTGGTAGACAGAGACAGCTTTTAGTTTGTGCCTGCCGTATATAAATTTGTAGACAACTTTTAAAAGCTTTGGCACGCCTACCAAGAAAGCAATCGACTTTAGTATAAATTCAATACGTTTAATATGTTGAACAGTAGCAAAGAGATGCTTTATAAAACGTGTATCTATCTAGAGCGGTGATGGTCGCTGCCTTGCCCGCGGGCAAAGCTCTTTTGAGCTTTCTATACAATTTGTATAGGCGCGGGCTGAGTAAAAGCTCTCTCTGCCCGTCGGTGATCTAGAGAAGCTTTTTAAAGCCTTCCTTAAATATTATTTGAAAGTGCGTGGAGTAAAAGCTCGCTCTGTTCCTCATTGGTTAAGATCAAATAACATATTAATTAAAGAAAGTTCGGCACTCGAAAGCATGAAGTGGCCAACTCAGATTTTATGCGATTGTGAGGCAAAAATATTAAAAACAAAAGTTTTCGTTGGGCGCGGAAAAAACCTATAGAAATTAAAATTGTAGCTATCAACAGCACGCAGTAACCGTTAAAACGAAGCAGTGATAAACAGTAGGTACTATGAAGTAGTATGTAAAGGAAACTGCCCAAAATTTCGTTTAAGGTCGACCAATTCGAAATGATAAACAAAATTTTTTTAACACACTTTTTGATTTGAAAGTATTTTTGTTTAAAAAAATTTTTTATGAATAAACGAATTTTGACAAAAAATTTTGTAGTTGCAAAATTTAAAACAAATACCTTGATTCTTGCAACGGTAAGCATTTTTTTATAGAAAGTTGCACATTTTAGTGACCCAAAGAAGTGTAGAGTTTTAAAATTTTAAAATTTTATTGCAAGATATCGTACTTCTGCTGGCTTGTGTTTTTTTTTTGAATCTAAAAATTTTTTTTTTGTGATATTCTTCTTCTTGTTGCACAAAACTATTTCTGAAAAAACAAAAATCCAAAAAGAGTTGAATTTCAAAATAGACGAATATTGTGGTTTTGTGATTAAAGTCACGGAAAATTTTTGAAAAATTATATATGACGCGTGAATTCATACCAAGCTTGGTATGCCTTATCAAGGAAAACGTGTAATAATTACGCTTTAAAAAGAATTTGAAAAGCGACAAATATTAACACTTGCAAAATATATACGTTTTCAAAAGTGTAAAATTTCAAAATTGTGAAAGGAAAACGAAAAATTATGATTTTTTATATGCTAACAACAACAAGCATGGCAAATTTAAAAAAAAAACTCTAAATTNAAAATTCCAAAAAGAGTTTATTTTCAAAATAGACGAATATTGTGGTTTCGTGATTAAAGTCAGGGAAAATTTTTGAAAAATTATATATGACGCGTGAATTCATACCAAGCTTGNCAAAAATCCAAAAAGAGTTGAATTTCAAAATAGACGAATATTGTGGTTTTGTGATTAAAGTCACGGAAAATTTTTGAAAAATTATATATGACGCGTGAATTCATACCAAGCTTGGTATGCCTTATCAAGGAAAACGTGTAATAATTACGCTTTAAAAAGAATTTGAAAAGCGACAAATATTAACACTTGCAAAATATATACGTTTTCAAAAGTGTAAAATTTCAAAATTGTGAAAGGAAAACGAAAAATTATGATTTTTTATATGCTAACAACAACAAGCATGGCAAATTTAAAAAAAAAACTCTAAATTCACTTTGACAAAAAAAGTGTAGAGTTTCAAAACAGCAGGAAATGGCAGCTGCAATGCTACTATAGTTCAGTAAGATGCAGCTGCGTTATCCACCGTCTTTTGTAGTTACAANCCGTTTTCAAAAGTGTAAAATTTCAAAATTGTGAAAGGAAAACGAAAAATTATGATTTTTTATATGCTAACAACAACAAGCATGGCAAAATTATAAAAAAAACTCTAAATTCACTTTGACAAAAAAAGTGTAGAGTTTCAAAACAGCAGCAAATGGCAGCTGCAATGCTACCATAGTTCAGTAAGATGCAGCTGCGTTATCCACCGTCTTTTGTAGTTACAAATGTTTTTTACAGATTTGAAAAAGTGTAGAGTTTCGAATTCAACGAAAACAATAGTTCCTAACAATTGCACAGAACCATGCAATTACACTCTTAGCTCAACGCTGTACATCAACTAAAACACACTTTAAGCTTTTATAGCTTCGCAGCAGCGTTGCCATACTACAAGAGAATAATTTTTTACAGCTGCTTCCTAATATTCAATACTGCTGCTAAAAATTACTATTTCAAAAATACTTTCGATTTTTTTTTTTTTTGTGTGAACTGTGCTTACCACCTTTAGCATAGATGTTATTTCGGCCTTTCATAGCGGTCTTGCTCTACTGTAAATATCTAAATATGAATACCTTATATTTTGATGATTTCGTTAATACGCGCGCGTGTGTATGTATGTGTGTTTGAGTGGGCATGTCAAAGTGAGCTGTTTGCAATTAATTTTAGCTGAGCTATTTTTCAGTGTTCATTAAACTCTTAAATATTTTTTTTTACTAATTCAGCATTAAAATATCTTATTTTTTAATTAAATTAGTCTATTGCTCGCTACTTTTTTCTTGCTTTTATTTAATTTATAAAAGATTTACTTAAAATTATGATTTTTCGCTACATGCTTACACGCTCGTGTACTACAAATGCTTGTTTACAATGCGCTGGTTGTGGAGTTCAATGGCGTTGCCACGTGGGAAAATTGTTACGTGATTTTCTTTTTTTGGTTTTTCGAATTAACCTATTTATATTTGTTTTTTTTTTATATATAGTTAAAATCAGACCACAAAAAAAAACGTTTTTAAATTTTGTAAAAAGTTTTAAACATTAAGTGAAGCTGAATATGCTAAAAATATAAATTTAAAAAAAGTTAAAATTAAAATTAAAATTAATATTAAACATTTTTTTTTTGTTTTTTATTATAACTTTTTTTTTTTAATCACAAATCATTGATGAAAACACACAAATCTAGCGCAGATTTTGTTTCGCCGATATCGTATGCTTCATTTGCTGACTTCTCTTAAACTCCAATCAATAGTTTAAGCGACTTATACTCTGTAATTTTTTTTTAATTTTTTTTTGTTATTCAATCTAACCTGTTTACGCTTAGTTAATATTTTTACAGTGTAGCTATGTACACACATCTTTGCAGAAGTGATCAGAAAGAAAATGATGCGCTCTTTCTCGGTGTTTTCCTTTTTTAAAATTTTTTATTGCAAATTTTTAATTTCAGTGCAACATATTCATGTATCTCAGTATGTAGTTATGTACGTTAAGGGGCTCTAATGCAGCAAGGACACTCTCAAAGGTATTTTCAGACAGTTTAGCATGCGTAGTTTAATTTATTCTATGTAGTTTTTACAGATATACAAATGTATGCAGGTGTATTAGTGTTTTATCGGTGCAGTGGACATTTTCATATAAAAAGTGATTTTTTACAAGAAATATACAATATCTACTTTTCTAGCATTTGACTTGGACCATGGAAAGGATTGTTATATTTTTAAGGAATGTTTCTTTTCGGTAGAAATGTGGGACATTTATGGATTTATTATTATTTGTTTGAAGAGTTTAGAGTAGAAAATTTACTTATAAAATTTACTTAAATTTGCATTAAAAGTACTTTTTAATCAGGCAGCCATTTTTGAGAAAAATGCTTCAAACACTTAATTTTTTTTATAAGGAATTTAGAGAAATTTTTAAAAGCATTTTGGAGACTTTTGTAAAGTGATCTTACTCCGCGATAACTAGTTCTTGAAAAGACTTTAAATAATACTAACAAAATTGCATTCCAAGCTTAAGAAAACCAAATGTACTTAAAAATTTATGGGCATTCCCTTTCTACAATTTTTTATATTTTCAGTAGCTTGTTACTTTGCTGACTGCGTTTAGTTTTTAAAGAAAATTTCGAATAAGCTCGTAGAGAAAACCACACTTTTCAAAAAATGGTATCGTTTAAGTTCGGGAAAATTCGCAAATTTCTTCACAACGACCTTTCGAAGTTTTGGAGACTTTTGTGGAGAGTTTTTTTTTTTGTTAAATTAGAAATGCTCCTTCTCTGTGTAGACTTTTGTGGAGCGTTTTTCATCTTACTTGTTTGCAATCTAAATATGCTTGTGAGTACATCCTAGCGAACTTAAGTCGAATTCTAGTAATGTAAGTTATTTTCTCTTGTAGGCTTTTTGTGGGGGGTTAAGTTTCCGTACTCAATTTTTTTTTTTTTTAGTTTAAGTATAAATTTCTGCTATTTGTGAAAAACAATCGTTAATTGGTGGGCGCTTCACATTTTCCAAATTCATGTAATTGTGCTATTTGCTGCGAAGTCTTCACACAAACGACTTCGTATCGCATACGATAAGTATTTGACAATAGGCTGTTGTTTTTTTTTTTTTGGTACTTTAGCAAAGCAAATCAAAGCATTCGCTTTTCAGTCAGATTATGCAGCTTCACAAAAAATAATCCATTTTCTGATATTGTTAGCGTGTGCCCACCACTGATTTATAGGCTTGAAGGAGACATTTTGACACGTATTATTTTAAACAAAAATTTATACGGAGTATTCACGTTTTTTGGAGACTTTTATAGAGAATTTTATCTTATTTTAAAACAAGCGCTTAGACGAATTATCTATCAAAATAAAGCGTCTGGAGACTTTTGTGGACAGTTTTCTGTCACATTTTTATGTATCTACAATGTTCACGGTTATTTCCCAATAAACTAAAGCTGAGTTTTAATGCAGTGAACCTCTTTTTTTTTGTAGAAATTTTGTGGAGACTAAATTTTTTTGTGGGGAGGTTTGCTATTTTTATGAAAATCTCGATTTGGTTCATGTTTTCTGTCCGCTATATTTAAACATGGATTTTTAAGACGGTAGAAAATAAAGTCAACAACAGAAAATTTCCTTATATTTTCAGGGTTATTCGATTCTTTTTTCTTTTGAAACGAACAAAATGGATTTGCATTAAGTTATTTGAAGTACCTTCGTATGTATGTCGCGAACAGACGCATAAATTAGCAAATCTTTCTGAAAACTTTAAAATACTTTAGCATTCAGCGAAAAGATTTGACAATTAAAACAATTTGAATATTTTATTTTTAATATTCGGAGAAGCATTTATTTCTTAGAATTTTTCTTGGTGTTTTGGGGGTATTTATTTTATTTTTTGCTCTGGAAAATTTTGGGGAATCTCAACATTTGTGCAGTACTTTTTAGTTATTATAGAATTGTACAGGAAATTTACACGGTACATATACAACTACGGGTCATATGCACTGGTAGCAGTAGGTAGGTAGGTAGATAAGTAGTATTATGGCAAGACATAAGAGCACGTATACTTACATAAAAATCGACCAGAAGTATATAGAAGAAAGTTTTGTAATTTGTTAAAAAAAAAATAGCAAAATTTGCAAACCAACGCAAGTACATGTGCCGCTCTGTCTTCCCATATCTAGTATACATACATATGTACATATAAGATGTATATTTCATAAGTCATACATATTTTGTTTTTATAACTTTTTTTTTCTTTTAGTTAAATTTTTTATTGCAAAAGTCGCTGTGTAGATGCATTTTTATTTGAAAATTAATTTTGTTTCTTACTTCTCTTTTTTGCTTTTCCGATTTTAAACTCTCGAATTTTTTACATTTCTATTTTAATAAATTTTCAACATCATCGCATTTATTTTTCTCAATAGTGTATATACGTATATATGTATGTCGTTCGGTGTATACTTTAATCTAAAATCTTACCTGTAATAGTGTTTGAGTGCGCTAAATCACTTTGTTTTTCAATTATGGAATTTCAATATTTAATTTTTAATTTTTTGTTTGTTAATTTACTCATTTTTATCCTTACTCTTCGCTCTTTTATCCTTAACACTTTAATCGTCTAAATTCGGTAGTATCTATGCTGTTTAAAATTTAGCTAAAAAAATTAGTTCTAACAAAAAAGTGTGCAACCGAACAGCGAGTCGTCGACCTAAGTCTTGCTGAAGTTTTTTTCGTGCAAATAAATATTTTTACTTTACAGTTTTTATTCGCGTTTTTTATTTTTCTTAAATACTCGCTCGCTACGACTCTGTTTGCTATTAAATATTTACAAGTAAGTTTTTCGTTTGCATTTTATTCGTATTTGCTTCGTTCGCCGCCACTCATTTTCATTCCCTACTTTTTTGCACTTTTTCATTTTTTTCGCAGTGCACTACTTTTTTTTTTGCTTTGCTGGTTACTTTCTACGCTTAATTTTTCAATTTCGTTGGCATTTCAGTTTTAATTCACTTTAGCGCGTCCATCTTTACGTTCGCAATACTTCTTTCTACATTTCCTACTACATATTTAGCGATAGGGATCTATCAGTTTTTTTTTGTTTTTTATTTTTTAGTGGGCTTTTTTTCACTCTTCAAATTTGGCTTTTTGCTCCAATCTGCATGCATTTTTACTATTTCTTGCTTCCTTGCTATTTGTACCTGTACAATATTCTTTCAGTTCGGTGCTGCATTCTCTTCTTTTGTTGCTCTGTTTTTTTAATGTTTGTCGTTTCGTCTTAAAACTTGCATGTGTGCTCTTGCTTTGCGTTTCTTGTAAAATGTTGTTGTTTTTTCAGCTCCTTTTTAGTGCGCTCCTTGCATCAAAAGCTACCTTGTGTTACTTCGCATGAAATGTCTTTGAGAAGGTGTATGAGTTTTTTTCGGTGTAATTTTTACTGGCATATTCCTTTCAATCTGTTATCTTTGCGTAGAAAGAGAAATAAGCGCTGAAAGTAGGTATAGAAAAAGAATATGTAATGTATAGAATCTTAACTTATGATGAAAAGTTTTTGCTGAGAAAAAAAATTAAAATGATTTTTTTTTAAATTGGGAGCAATCTGCATTATTCTCTATTTTTTCCAAATTTAAAAGTTTTTAAATTTTTGAGACTTTTTTAGAAGATATTTTTGCTTAGAAATTATTTTGGAAATGTAGATGTGGAGACTTTCGTGGAGGCTTTCTTTTAAAGCTTTACAGTACTGTTGAGCATAAGAAATTTTTATTAGCAAAGCACGGGCATTGGTCATATTTTTGGAGACTTTTTTTGGAGATCTTTTTCCAAAATTTTTTTTTTGTATATATATTTTTTTGTATTTTCGAATACTTTGCTTCTTCATTATTTATTAAAGAGTTTTGGAATACAAAAGCTAAAAGTAAATATGGAGAATTTCCAAAACCTAATTTGAAATATACAGAGGGACTCTCCCAGGTTTGCAAAGAAGGAAAGACATCATCGGAACTACATATATAAAGGTTTGCAGGAAACAAAATTTGGTTAGGGTGTCCCCTGACTTCGAGATATTATTCAGTAGTTCTAATAGCGTTCCTTTTCTCCAAAAAATTTTCGCCCGTTTATATGGGAACTCGCGATATGGAAAATAATTCTACTTTTACAAGCGTAAATTAAAAACGAACCATACAACTCTCACCCGCACTTTTATTTGAGAGCAGAAAAGGCAGCACTTTTGCCGGATCAGAGCGCAATCTGCTGAGAAAAGAACACATGTAAATTTTATAGCGCTACCACGGGGCAGATAAAATGCAGGTAGTTAAAGGAAATATTCCTGTGTCCTTCTGGCAATGGGCTTGTAATTTCCCTCTTACCGGCTCTTGATGTTCGTCATGGCATCAGATCATGGTGCGGAGAGAGCTATGGAATTTCCTGAGCGATCTAAGCTTACGCGGTTTGCATACTGGAAGCCCTGCGCCAAAAGATTTCCGATGCTGCATCCTGCCCTCGTCGGTGTAATCGAATAAAATCCTTCCCACGGGGACAAAAAGGTTATTGTCATCATTGGACCATTAACTAACGACCATCTGAGCTGTTACATGCGGTAGCTAAATGGCATCTGGTTGAGGCCCTGAGGAATTAAGTTGCACGATAGTAGGGTAGTTTTGTGCTACCAGTGAAGTGTCCAGCGAAAAGCAGCCCTCACAAAAGTCTAAGTCAGGAATATGTTTGCATTACGGGAGCAATGCCCACCTTTATAGCGTAAGTGCTGGAGGAAATTACAAAGCCTTGGCCTCTGAACTTAATTATAGAGCAGTTAACAAAACGAACTCTAGCAAGAAGCGTTATTGGCAATGGAAAGATCGCAACATACAGATATGTGGAGAAATCGGGCCTGAAGCTCATGCTAGCGCTATCTACCAGAACCAAAATACAGCAGAGCACTTGCGG
>NW_016158507.1:68435-98255 GCF_001687245.7 Rhagoletis zephyria | reverse complement strand
GAACTTTTTACCTAAATTTCTAGTTTAAGTCTACGGTGTCCTGACGATTCCTAATTTCTCCTTTGAGAGTTTGAATTGAGTTTGACATCTCTTAAAACTATATCAACCAAGAAAGAATATTTGCCTGGCGCAATCCTGCTGGATGTCCTTCATTGTTTCCCTTCACTCCTTCTTCTCCTTTAAATCGTATTTGAAGCTAATGTCAGGTAAGATCAGATCTAAATGGTTCGCGAGATCGCCACTTTCATGGCCAAAAGTGTGAAGTTATGTATCCGAAAGAAAGCAATGATGTGCCATGAAATATGCAAAAGTCTTGAGATCGGCTAGCCATCACCGATGAATACAATTCTCCTGTTGTGATAGTTCCTGCTCGGACTTTATCTCCGCACATAGACAATATGCTAGTGATTCGGCCATCGACGCCTGCTCCTATGCCCTCGGGATTTGACGAGCCATCTATATGAACATTGCAGAGTCTAAACGTCTCAAACGCAGGGTAGGGCAATTTAAGTATTCCTAATTAAAAATGCCATATCTTCTTTATTTAGCAATGCATCTCGTAGAATAAAAAAAGGGTTGAGAATTAATTATCTTAAAAATTGATTCAGCGGCTTTCAGTTAGACCGTCAATGGCCTGTTTTTTGTTTAATTAGACCCCAAAGTTCTGACGTTCAAAATTCAGCTACGTTTTTGCGAGAGACTATCAATTTGTCTTACCATAAAATATTCGATATTTTTAAATTTAAATTAAAAATTATTATTTTTTGAATTCGAGTGATTTTCAATGCATTTCGAAATAAGTTTCAATACTTCGAGAGCCCTTTAAACACCATAACTGTTACCCATACCCATACACATATACTTGTTCATATAAGCATATTATACATAAAACAGCCAACACCTTATTAACGCACTTTGCGGCTTCCCAATTTGGAGCGTGCCAAACATTACTTTTGCCACCCTTTATTTTATGCCAACTCATACACTTTATTCATTTCATTACTTCCTACACTTTACTTTACTTCAATTTCAACCTGCAGTCATTTTGCCCTTTAGCCCTTTTTTGGCTGCCAATACATTTCAGTAAACCCCTATCCCATTTTTGACCACTTATTACTCCAGCAACTCAACCGACCAAGCAACCCAATTGCGGTTCATGTGGTTCTACGATTTTACTTACAATTTTGTAATGCCTTCGCCTTTTAGTTTATGACATATGTATGTATGTATGCAAGGGTGTACTTTTGTTCTTAGTTTTATTATTTATATAAGCTTTTTGTTGTTGTAGGTACATACCTGTATAGTCTGGCGTCATATTACATTGTAAATCATTTACGGCCGCATATCCGTTAACACCGCTCGTATACATATTCACATTGAATGGCTCATGATAGAGACTATTCTTGCCGATGGAATCATTATCGTCGACGCTAGCCTGTGTTGAAAGGAGAGACAGCGAAATGAAGGAATTAATAAAGATGACGTAAAACAATAGAGTATTTGCATAAAAGGTTTATATTGTTAATGTAGGTATGTACATACATACATATGTATGTATGTGTATGATGAATAGTTGAAACTATAGAAGGTAGAATACTAAGAATGAGAATCGAGTGGTGAGAGTTATTATGGTATCATAGAATCAATTTAAACTTTTTCAAGGAAACCACAATTTGAAATGAGTCGGAAAGATCTACGCGTACACTCGTATAAGATATGTACAGTATTGGCCAATACAATAGCACCCCCAATTCAAAGTGATATTGTTTTCCACTCATGTTTATTTATTTATTTTTAGGAATTTTCAATTAAAATTCAGTTCATTCTCTTACAAAACCCATATAAACTCAAGTTTAAAGCTTTGTAAAAACCTACGAAAAATTTCAACAAATTTTCACCCCAATTTGTAACTTTTTTCTCCGAGGTGTTAGTATTTTTTTGAGTACGCAGTTTTATAGCCCATTCAATTTTAGTCTAACAAAGTGCAAATTTCAAGTGGCTAAAAATTACCGTTGATTTTTTATAATTTTTTTCGCCGAAGGTGTTGCGGGTTTCTTCCATATAAAAATACATTCGGTTTATTCGTTATATGGAAGCAAGTTCGACAAAAAACGAATGGACAGCTCCGCCAATTACGGCAGCGTGTATCAAAACCGCAATCAAAAAATGAAATTAGATCGCGTGTGCATAATTCATTCTGAAAAGTGAAATTAGGCCGTGAAAAAAAATTAAAATTGGCCGCCAAAGAAATAAGAAGGTTGCCTTTATTCACGCGCTCTTAATTCCATCCACCTTAAATCAAGGAATCCATAGTAGTCCGATTAATTAGTAATCGCACTGCACATCTTCCAGGTAGAGGGTTTGCCAACAAAAAGGCGGCGGAGTTAATGCGAAGTAACCGGACCAATAGCCGAGTAAAGTGACTCTCTATTGACAGTCAGGCTTCAAAAAGGGTATTAACAGGTCTATTCTGCGCTGGTAACATACATTTTGTAACCGTTAATTAAAGTGTCTGTCAATTTGCAAACCTTTTTCGCATTCTGTACTCTCTTGTAACCGTTAAATTTGGTTACCATCTCATAAGCTAGTAACAAAATATTGCCCCGTGAAATATGCAATACATGAATTTCCACAAATCTTCATAGCTGAATTGCTGAATATTTTCACTGCATCACCAACGTACCTAGAATCGCGGTAAGAAGAAATGGTAACATTTTTTGGTAATAAAATTTTCCGGTCACAAAATCTTCGGTAACGTGCAGAATAGACCTGTAACGCACAAAACTTTCTAAAGAAGTGCGCTATAGTGTAGAAAAGCTTTGCCTAATTATACGCCGATATGGAAGGACAGCTGAACGGGGTTCCGGTGCACAGAGGCAACATTGACCACGAGCAGACAAACTGACCAAGAAATGCCCCCAATCGTCAGACGCACCAACGGAAACACTTATACCTCATACATATAGTCAGAGTCAAAAATATGCATTCCCTTCAATTTTTCAATTCGATTTCTTAGAAAATTCCCAGCATGCAGTTTTGTAGCAAGCTTAAAGCTGCTTTTAAGCCTCTAAATTCGGACTGAAAATGAGATGTCAATCATATCAGAAATATCATTAATATGACTCTTGGGAACCTTTGGTGTAATACTGGCACCAGAAAAACCACAAATAATTATTTGAAATGGTCAGACAGTGGGGTGGGGAAACTTCTTGTCTGAGAGGGTAGGAGGACGCCTTGATAGATGTGATTACATGAGACAATTAAAGGAGTTGATATGGTCGGCACATGCATCATAGACGATACACTGTGTAGATAAAGCTTGCTTGCAGTATAAGCATAGTACAGAGCATTTTCTTTGAAGCTCTCCGGTCTGCGCCGGACTCACATGGTCGGATGTATGGGAATGGACGAGCTACATTTTCTTTTCCTTCATAAAGTTCTAAGATTCATAAAAGAGTCTGATAAGTTGTAAGTTTGCGGAGAAATATTGGCAACCTATGTCTATCTGTTTTTAGCTATCCTCTTAATTCTTCCGCTGGGCCTTAAGTACACTGCGAAATTGTCGGTATAGCAATGGAGTACCTCTAGCATCTGCTGCTTAGCAGCAGCAAGAAAAAGGCAACCGAAATTACTGCTGATATGTTCAAAAGCAACATACATACATTCACCTTCTGCTACCACTGAACCGCGATTAGGCTTTATAAGATAATTCAGACGACAACTTTCAGACAAACTACAAATATGCCTCCTTTCTCCTTTGTTCCATTTTCTGCGGCAAGTTCTCGAAACTGGCACATAGTACGTACACCTGTTATCGCTTTGAATCAAAGTAGCTTTAAATAATCGCTTCAACTATTTCCATTCGTCATAAATTCACACATTCTTCTTTTTCCTACTTTATTTTTTACTCAGCCACATATTTCCCTTGGTCACATTTTTTCTTTGGCTTAAATACCACCATTAACTAACTTGGACTTTTGAAGTTAATGCAGAGTATACATAATCCTGCGAGCTAAGCTTAAGTAGTACAACATGGGACTTGAGCAGCAAAAAATTACACTATAAAGCCACTAAAATGCATTAAAGTACAAAACAAACTATTTGCTGCGTAACGCTAAAATGGAAGAGGGTAAAATGCGCGCGCCGTATTGTTGCTATATAGCTCACTAAAAGCACACTACATACTAGTTAATAGCACAGCAGAAGTGCCAATAAAGAAAATCGAGCGCATAGAAATAAAATAGCGCATGAAGCCATATAAACTGGCACAGCAGTGGAAGTAAAAGTATAAGAATGGAAAAAATGTAAGCGAAAGGCCAACTAAATTGTAGTTGAATAAAATGGAAGTAAAAAAAAAAATAAGTCTGCTACTCAAATAAAATAAAGTAGAGGACATGTAAACACATAAATGAACAGTCCGGCATACCTAAGTATGTAGGGATGTACGTATGCACAATAGGGCGAATCGCAAAAAAAGTTACTGTTTGTCCTTTGGATTTATATTATTACTATATTACATTAGGGTGCCTCACCGAAATGCAGTGCAGATTTGGCACTGGAACTATAAGATCTATTATAATTTAAAACTTCGGGGAATTTTTTTTTCGGGAAAAATATTAAGATTTCTGTGAGTTGGACCGATTGATAAATAAAACTAGATTTTTTAAACATTGTTTCTCAATCTCATTTTAGATGATAGAAGAGTCTAAGCTTAAAAGGTCTGCATTAAATATTTAAAAATTTTATAAACGGAATTAAAATACTATGGATTTTGGTCTCAAAATATACATAATAAATCGTATATGATAAAAAATCGTATATATTTTCTGGTGAGGCACACTAATGAGCAATAGTGAGCCTACATTTTTTGTTTCGTTTTTCTTACCGCAATGTTTCTACCAATCTACGCAGTTGATGTTAGATGAAATGAAACTATATATTTAGGTCTCCAGGATGATAATTCGCTATCCGTACTTTCGGTTCCTAAACTAATTATAAAAAATATTCATCTTTTGTTCTATGTATATACAGACATTACACCGGACAGTAGGTCCGTGTACACTTCCGAATCTGAATTTTTTTTCCCAGGCAATTTTGATTTCTTTTACGATCGTTTTTTTTTTTTATTTTACAAGCTTTTATTTTCTCATATCTTCGGCATTAAGAGCCGAATATTAGAGTAAGATATATAAATTTCCTTGTCTCGAAAAGAAAATTTTTGTGAATCATTAACCTCAAGTGCCCGCTTCTAGTATTTACACACCTAATGTCAGTTAATTTAAGATTGCGAAATATCAGTCAACTTTTGCTAAAAAGGTGTTTCGATTTAAAGTCAATTTCGAACTTTAACCTCAAGTACCACATTCCAGTACATCACCGTAATCACCCATCATCCATGGCTAGCTCCATCCATTCCATCGAAAGGCACGTGGAGAGGTTAGGGGTTCCCCATAATGACTGCTGTAGAAGCTGCTGAAATAAAAGAGAGCCTGAAACCTTGCGGCACCTATTGTGCGAATGCCCCGGGTTCTGTAGAAGAAAACGGAAGTTTATGAGTTCAGTTTTTCGAGGGTTTAACCGGCAAAGTCAAAGCAGGAATAGGCCAACTTTTAGATTTCGCAGACTCGACACGTTGGTTGAGGTGGGAGGGTTCCCACAATCCGCGTAGTATCAGCCACTTCAATCTAACCTAACCTAACATTTCGGCCTACGTAAAATTCAAAATAAAATAAAATTAAAAATAGCGCGTAATTCTGATTTTATTTATTTTTGATTTATGTAAAATATCGCCAATTTTGATACCTCTTGCGTTAGTGAAACTCAAAAATTTTTTTTCCCATAAATGGGGGGACACCCTAATATAATACGTACACATGTACGAGTATATAATAAAACTATAAACCAGTTTGTATGTCATCAATGTGCATTCATTGTCTTTACTGTTTTTAGCTACTCACCTTAATGCCACCGCCATTTGGTCGATGCTTATCCACATTGCCGCCCAGCGTATTCGGATTGAAGCTATATTGGAATGCGTCGAGGACATTGCTGCCGCGTGCACGCTTCGTACGCGTCACAATACAGAATATGGCGCCAACGAGAAAAATAATTATCACCGTTAGAATAACAATAACAATACCAATTGAGAATTTCTCAGATGGTTCCTGATCGATGGGACGTGGGGCAATTACTGTGTGGAATAGAAAGGAAAATAATACGAAATGAAATAAATGTATGTATGTATGTATGTATGTGTACGTGTAGGTGGATAGTAAATGGCAGCCATGTGTTCAAGGCAGTGTACTACAACACACTTACACACAACATACCCATAAAAACTCATACAAGTATTTGTACTACACAAAGTGTTAGTTGCATATGCAATTTTGCACCATCCTTTCATGCATTAAATTAAAGATAAATATTTAAAGGGAAAATAATGTTTTCAATTATTTGCCAAGCGCGCGCACTTAATTGTTATATGCAACTACTTTTTGCTGTAGCTTTTATTCGTTTTATCGTTGTCCTCTTGCAAAACAATCCTCCTCATTTACGTTTTTTTTCTTGTGTGCTTCTTTTCTGCCATTAACTACCCGCTTACTGCTAATTTTTATACCACCTTGCCATTTTTACATAATTTCAGTGTCACTTACATTGTGGCCCGTTATTGTAGCCGAGGCCAGCGCCACCAGCGGCGCCTGCCGCCGCACCTAGGCCATCACCCATACTGCTGCCGCCATTCATAGTGCCCATTTTGCCCATGCCATTCTTTTGACCGTGATGATAGTCATTACTTTGTAATGGATATTCGCGTGTATCCTGTGGCAATGTGGCGCGTTGCTCGGACTCATCTGTAAAATTTCCCACGGCCGGCACTGTAAGCAAAAAAGAGTGAAATAAAAGTGTTAAATTGGTTATGGGCTGTGTGGGTGGAATTAAAAAGTATAAAATGGAAGTGGATAAATACATACATGAGTAGCATATTATTATTTGNCTTTTTGTTCTAAAATCTATTTCATATACATATGTATGAGAAAACAGGTGGCGGGTAAAGGCCCTCCAGGTCCCTGGGTTGCTACGGCCCTGATGTATATAAGGCAACTCTAGCTAGTGGATAGCGTAACCGCTTAGCATTCATTTAATTCAATTCATAAAAAGGTTATTTAAATGCTGACGTTTAAAAAGTTTGCGGTCATTAATGACTTAAATTATATATTAAGGAATGGAAAAGTTGGTAATTTCATGCAATTATGCAGACGTACATACATGCATACATACATGAACAAATGATCACTATATGCATACATACATATGAATGTATTATTGCGTGTATGTGCATTTATCCTTAGATCCAATTAGAAATATCAAAAAGCATTTGCCAACTCCTGTGAAGCAATGAAAAGCAGACATTCGTGAAGTGAATTGTCATTTCAAAAGTGAAATAGACAAAACCATTTGGGACAATTTGAGACAACACTTGAGGCAATTACCGCCCAACAAATTGTCACGCACAACAAACACAAGCCAGGACATAAGCAATTGCTGCTGGAGGTTATTGTTTAGGAAAGGCAAAAGCAGCTGCCGGTCTTGGCTGCTGCTGCGGGTTACGTTTACCCATTGCGACTTCATTGTTTGGCAAATAATAAAGGATGTCAAAGGATGTGAATGCAGTAGCCGAAAAGGGGAATATACCACCACAACGCTATTGTGGTGAGGAGCATGGAAATAAATGAAAGTAAATAATAAGCAGTACGACGCAATTGCCAAAAATAAACACTTGAAAATTTTCTAGTAGTCAAAAGAAAACAATAAATAGAATAATGCAAAAGAAATGCACGCAAAGAGCGAAAAAAAGAGTCTGAGAAATAAGTAAATTACAAAATAAATAAAGAAGTAAGATAAACAATGCATTCAAGTGGCTGCAGAGGTGAAAAGATGGTAACGCTGCGGTACGAACGCACAAAAGCTACGCCATATTGCCTTAAAAAGGTATTTCTACGCAAACCCTTGCAATGCAGTGGAGTGAGTTGTTGAAAAATTTAAGTGCGCTCATGAATAAATAATTCTGTGAAATCCATGTGACGCAATTGCAAATCACAAATGCTATCAATACACTTTTGTTATTTACTATTTTTATTTTTTTGCTTCCTGGGAAAGCAGCACAGTTAATCGCGCGCGCATAAAAGGATGCAAAGGCAGTACGCACAGTTGACTGCAGACAGCAGCAGTTTAGCGCGATTTCGTCGTATCGCAACAGGGGGCCGCAACCGCAGCGTTTGTGAGTACAAAAGCCAAAAGCAAGGTAAATTAGTAGTTATGAGAGCAGACGCAGCGAAAAAAAAAACGCAATGAGTTAAGCAAAAAGTAAATAAAAAAAAAAGAATCAGTTGGAAAAAAGTGAAAAAATTCATATAAAAGCGAACACAAAGCGCGTCGCACGTTAAATAGACGCACGCACTTTGACAAACAAAAACGGAAAAAATCCGAAAAATGAAAGAAGCTGCATAACAAAGCAACAGCGACAAAATAGANGCAGGGGGCCGCAACCGCAGCGTTTGTGAGTACAAAAGCCAAAAGCAAGGTAAATTAGTAGTTATGAGAGCAGACGCAGCGAAAACAAAAACGCAAAGAGTTAAGCAAAAAATAAGTAAAAAAAATAGAATCAGTTGGCAAAAAGTGAAAAAATTCATATAAAAGCGAACACAAAGCGCGTCGCACGTTAAATAGACGCACGCACTTTGACAAACAAAAACGGAAAATATCCGAAAAATGAAAGAAGCTGCATAACAAAGCAACAGCGACAAAATAGAGGGAAACCGCAGCGTTAAAAAATTAAAATTACATACGCACATTGAACAGCATACGCGCAGCGGACAGCAAATCACAGCGTCCTTTTGTTGTGGTTTGGCAGCGATATAAAGGCGAAGGATGTACAGCTGTTAAAAAAGGATATGCTTCATATATACCTACTTCAGCACTCTATGTACCATAGAAATTGTTGCTGCTCATGCGCNTAGCGGACAGCAAATCACAGCGTTCTTTTGTTGTGGTTTGGCAGCGATATAAAGGCGAAGGATGTACAGCTGTTAAAAAAGGATATGCTTCATATATACCTACTTCAGCACTCTATGTACCATAGAAATTGTTGCTGCTCATGCGCATACGAGGGGCGGTCGAAACGTTTGCGTAATCCAGCTCTTATATATGCAATACACAACTCATCAAATACGATGTTTTAGTCAAATCGGTGAGAAGACATCATCAATAATAAAACTTCTGAACCACAGCTCATTTTGTTTCCCTCGGTCTTTCTAAATATTGCCGCATTTTATAGAATGGCTTTTCAAGCAGAGCTAAACGCCATAATGGAGGACGCTCTGAGGCTCGCACTCGACTCCGCCACTCCAGGACGGCCTATCGCAATTTATTCTGACAGCCAGCCTGTTAATCTAACCTAACCTATAGAAGATAGCATGACGGAGTATTAGTCAGAGCTTACAATCGCTCCTGGTCACTGGGCGACCCGACGAAGCACGCTACCGAGTTAATTCCGTTCAGTGACGCTTTGCTGCACCTCAGACCCAAAGGGCGGAAACCGAACTATTTTAGATTGTAATTTACTCTGTATCATTCAGTGGACAAACTGCTTAAAATCAGTGCAACACTTTTTTCCAGTGTCGAATTTCAAGGAAAATTACTTAGATAGATAGATCTGTTGTTCAGTTCTACAATCCCCAGAAAGTCTTAAAGAGCTTTTGGAGGTAGGGTGAGTATGTGCTCATACTTTGGTCACAGTGACCACAACCATATCTCTCCTCGTCTCGACACTGCCTCACGCTCAAGGAGCAGGCGTAGTGGCGTCTCGTTAACCGATTTCTAACTTGTGCAGAGGTTCTCTTGGTCTGCAGAGTTCCATGAGGATGCTCGTGACAATCCTGCGTTTATCCTTAGGCTGAGGCCACGCAATAAGCAGCTTAAAATTAAAGCATATGATAAACTATTGAAGTGGCCACAACATTGAGCGACATTTCTGAATAATTGGGCGGCGCCGCTCAGGAATAAAAGCTGCTTATTGCGTGGCCTCTGCCTTAGGCAGTTTAATAAGAAGACTATATGTCATCATGTTGTATATATCTTAGTGTTGTATATCTGACTATATGACTACTATATTTCATCATGTTGTAAATATATTCATGTTGTATATCGGACCAAGAGGAATAGATTGTAACAATGCAATGGTCCTTCGCCTTGTCGGCAAATCCAAGAAAACATATTCTTGGAAATGTGCGAATCAAAGGGAAACGAATCGTTAAATATGAGAATATCATCTACGATCGTCTTATAATGTCTAAGGTCAACACAAGAAAGATGCCGAGTATTCTCGGACCACATCAGAAGAACAGCGCGTCGAGTTTTCCCTCGAGCTTTTAAATCTGCGTGGCAAAGGCAAAGCTGGACTGGAAATGAAATTTAGTTTTATAAGTTTGNTGAAAATTACTTAGATAGATAGATCTGTTGTTCAGAAGAACAGCGCGTCGAGTTTTCCCTCGAGCTTTTAAATCTGTGTGGCAAAGGCAAAGCTGGACTGGAAATGAAATTTAGTTTTATAAGTTTGAACTTGAGTTGAAGTCAGCATCACCGAGCAACTTCAAGGTGTAACGCTTTACTAGAAAGATATTAGCTGCGCCTTTTTTCGCAGTTAAGGGGTATATTGCTTTGCTATTTTTAAGAAAAAGGTGACAATATTTTATGTAAAAAATTATTACATCACACTTAGAGGGAGTATCGATGAACGAGGGCATGACAAAATAGCTCCTGGAGGCACAAAAAATCGCTCGTGTTTTGGGACACACGCCACTGTTGGTAAATATAAATTTGAATTANGCAATATTTTATGTAAAAAAATATTACATCACACTTAGAGGGAGTATCGATGAACGAGGGCATGACAAAATAGCTCCTGGCGGTAGATATAAATTTGAATTAAAAATACAACGATTACGCTGGCTGGAGCATGTTTTCTAAATGGTCGATGGCGCTCCATTGAAAAGATCCTNACAATATTTTATGTAAAAAATTATTACATCACACTTAGAGGGAGTATCGATGAACGAGGGCATGACAAAATAGCTCCTGGAGGCACAAAAAATCGCTCGTGTTTTGGGACACACGCCACTGTTGGTAAATATAAATTTGAATTAAAAATACAACGATTACGCTGGCTGGAGCATGTTTTCTAAATGGTCGATGGCGCTCCATTGAAAAGATCCTTCGACTTGGCACCCATAAATATACCACAAAATCTAAGGCGCCCACGAATAAAATGGAGGATGAAGTGATGAAATACCTGTCTGCTCTCGGGATGAACAACTCACGCAAGGGAGAGTGTCTATTGGTGAAGATTTTTGGTCCTGGCTCAAACCTCCAACGCTTGTAGTGCCAAATAAAAGAAGAGATATGAAAAGGGAGCTTCGAGAGATTCTGCATATTTTGAAACTAAGTTAACTAGCTTTTCTGGATCGTATAAAAAATCTAGAAGAATATACCAGAAAAAAAATTTTTAATTTTATATTCAATTTCTCATCCCTAAATAGTACTTTCATGCCGTAAACATTTGACCGCCCCTCGTAGTCCCAGCAAAAAGCATGACGAAATATACTGGCATTCATTCTACGATTTTTCTGAATGAGTTAAATGTGGCACAAAACATTTTAATTATTTTAAACGTTTTATAGCGCACACAAAGAACGGCTAGATATGGCCAAACTCCTATACACACACACACACACAGCCACATTCGTAGGCACTTAGTTTGACATACCTATTTAGAGTGGTGCAAACAAAGGCAAAGAGATGGATAATGGAAAACAAGCAAACTGCCAAGCGTTTGTGATGAGCGAGACAAAAGTGCCAAGATAGTGTCGCGCACACAATGAAGCGCTGCAAAGGCAGGCACACACACACAAACGTACGCTCACAAACAATTTAATAGCATTGTGGAAGACAAAAGCTTTGCGTTCAAAAGGATCTCAACTCACGGTTCGTATGCGCGTGATAAGTTCAAATATGTGTGTGTGTGTGCGTGTGTGTGTGTGTGTGTGTAGCATAAGTACAGGCGTTTGTGGCCGGAAATNCCAGAAAAAAAATTTTAAATTTTATATTCAATTTCTCATCCCTAAATAGTACTTTCATGCCGTAAACNAAAAATCTAGAAGAATATACCAGAAAAAAAATTTTTAATTTTATATTCAATTTCTCATCCCTAAATAGTACTTTCATGCCGTAAACATTTGACCGCCCCTCGTAGTCCCAGCAAAAAGCATGACGAAATATACTGGCATTCATTCTACGATTTTTCTGAATGAGTTAAATGTGGCACAAAACATTTTAATTATTTTAAACGTTTTATAGCGCACACAAAGAACGGCTAGATATGGCCAAACTCCTATACACACACACACACACAGCCACATTCGTAGGCACTTAGTTTGACATACCTATTTAGAGTGGTGCAAACAAAGGCAAAGAGATGGATAATGGAAAACAAGCAAACTGCCAAGCGTTTGTGATGAGCGAGACAAAAGTGCCAAGATAGTGTCGCGCACACAATGAAGCGCTGCAAAGGCAGGCACACACACACAAACGTACGCTCACAAACAATTTAATAGCATTGTGGAAGACAAAAGCTTTGCGTTCAAAAGGATCTCAACTCACGGTTCGTATGCGCGTGATAAGTTCAAATATGTGTGTGTGTGTGCGTGTGTGTGTGTGTGTGTGTAGCATAAGTACAGGCGTTTGTGGCCGGAAATGAGGCATACGCACATTTACATGAAGCACAGCATGGAGCAGCATAAATACAGCCACAACATAAGGAAATTGAAGGGTGTGAGCGTGCGACTGGCCTAGGAAATCATATCAGTGCGTAGACATCAAAAATCATAATTACGCTATTTACTTTTCCAAAGCACGCCCCCCTGCCTACTGTGACATCTATAAAGCGCTGTCTACTATTCTTCTCCATCTCTATTGCAGCCTAAATATTGTTGGCGGCTTGTTAATGCGTTTATAGCGACAAAACAGCCGTTGTTGGTATCCCTTGGCAATGGAATTGTGGAGTATATAGCCTTGGAATAAGTAGTGAAGAATGTTCCCTAAAGTTAAATTTGTTTCACAATTTTTTTTAACTCTTTTTGGTAGAAATTTATTTTCATTAAATACTGGTTCCTTTATAGAAATTTTTCGTCTACCGGCAGTTGAGAAACGGAAGACCAAATCTGGTGGTAGGTTGCTGACAATGCCTTGAATCCAAGTACTAGCCATTGAAATTCTAACCCGCCACGGGGATTAGAGAGAAATATGTACCAGCCAATCGTGGTTTTAGCGCCTAACTTGAGATTCATATTTTCTGTAAGCTGGAAGGTATATGGAGTGCAGGCTGCTTAAACCGCTTTACCTTCGCGATTAGCATGTTGAGCAACGCTGAAATTCTCAGTAGTAGGGCAGTGCAAAGATTGATTCGAGGTGGCCTCAAACTACCATTTCCGAGTCCATGAAACATCTTTTTTGGCGGATTAATTCGCTTTAATGCAAAACCATAAAAATGGTAGTAATTCGTTCAGATTTTCATTTTCATATGAAATCGTCAACATCAGTCGTTATTTTCTGAGAAAACTTAACGCAAGTACACTTACAAGGGCTGACCGCAATATCCTTTCATTTACCACATCAAGAGCGTGAAGCGCTTCATTATGAACAGGAAATTATGACGAACAGCGGCAAGGGTGAAATGAATACATATACGAAAACCTACATAGTATGTATGCATAAGGCATAATTTTAAGTAAATTTCATATGTCTATCAGGCTGACAGCGCGACAGTTGAGACATACATGCCTTTTACAACGCTTCACGTAGCAATTTGGCGCCCCAAGTGCTCAAAATGAATTGAACTGAATAAAAGGAAGTTCAGTTTATCCAGGAAATATGCACAGTATGTATTACGCTTGAAGACATTACTTCTGCGCGCATATTAAAAATGAAAATGTCAAAGAAGAAAAAAATTGCTAAATTAAAAAAATGAAAGTGAAACGAATTTGATTCGTCATGGAACTAAATGGTAAAATATGGCAACGGACAGAGCAAATACAATTCAATCGAAAACTAAAAAACCAACAACTGCCAAAGAAAATATGTTCAAGTGACAGCAGATGCTGGAAGAAGGGGAGGGAAGTATGTTAAATTGTGCTTTGGTAACTTATGTTTCTTTGAAGAGGGCTGCGTTAAATCGATATATGTATGTATGTAGTTACATAATTTAATAATCAACACTTTTAAAGGTAAGAAGAGTAGTGGATAAACGGAAGTTGCTTTTTAGATGTGCTTTAAAACAATAACACAAAATAGATTTGAAAAACACGGAAGCCACACGAATTGTTCTTAATTGTTCCATAATCCTCGTAGTATATTTGAATCTACTGAACATAACACAAGAAAACATGAGATGAAAACTCTCGGGAGACGTACATAGGTCCACATTATTATTGACTTTTGTCTACAATGCTTATCAAGGAATATACATGGATTGCCCTTATCCGTTATAATGCATTAGTTTCAATATATATTCAAAAATGCAGTCTCCGCATCTCTTATCGCTTCTATTGAGCCACATCCAGAGCTGTGCGAGAATTCCATATACTTAGTATCCTATAATTTTACAACGGACTTTACTTTACCTAGGCCAGCTTTTGTATGAACATAAATTTCCTAAACACATTTTTTTTTTATGTCAAACCAATGGATGTGTTTTTAAAATAAAAAAGCTTAGATTTTCTGAAATATATCCTGAAGGGGAGCAATGGATCCTGGTGTGAGTTAGGAAGATTTATGCAAATGTTTAAGTGCAAAAGAATATTTTTTTTTCGATGATCACCTTAAGGATTAATGATGATTTCTTCAAACCCTTTTCCTTTTATTTATACCTTAAGCGGCAAAGACGACTTGAGGCAGCTTATATGTTTTCATCTGTTGTGGAAGCTGAAAACTTAATTAATTTTACAATACCGAATTCATACTTCCGAAGCTGTGGTTTTGTATTTTATATTATTAATTTTAAAGTTTTGCCGGTTTGAGTGTTAAAACATAATTATTTTCTAAAAATTAAATGACATTTAAAAAATTATATGTTTTTAATCTTCTTTCTAAAAGAAAAAAATTAAAAAATTAAAAAAATGTATATAAGAATAAAGATAGATAAAATTAAAAAAAGAAAAAAAATAAGTTGCTAAAAATTAGATGAAATTAAAACAAAAAAATAAAATCTTATAATTAAAAGAAAATTAAACTAAAAAAAGATCAAACAAAAAAATTTAAGAAGGAGAAAAAATTTTATGTGTTTTCAAAAGTGAAATGAAGCTAAACAAATATTTTTCATTTTAAAAACCATACAAAATTAAAAATTAAATAAAAAATGCCAAAAATGTATGTATATTTTTTTGAACAACAAAATCAAAAAAACTAAAAGGCAACTGCATTAAAAAAAATGAATAATATAAAATATTTTTAAAAATTAAACTGTATTGAAAAAATATTTTCCTGAAAATTAAATAAAAAATAAATGAGTTAATTAAATTAAAAAAGGAAAAAAATCCGCGGCCTATGGATTTGAACCTCAGATCTCTCGAATGACAGGCCAGTGCTTTGCTCACTCGGCATTGAGACTGTTGGAGCAGCGCGAGCAAAATGATTTATATGTATCTCCATTTGGATTATGCTTTCTCTCAAAAGAGCTTTTCAGCATGAAAGCTGGCAAGGGAGCTTTTTTTGTAAGACTTTCGTGCCA
Source organism: Rhagoletis zephyria (assembly GCF_001687245.7). Taxonomy (NCBI): domain Eukaryota; kingdom Metazoa; phylum Arthropoda; class Insecta; order Diptera; family Tephritidae; genus Rhagoletis; species Rhagoletis zephyria. The sequence continues at coordinate 82,417 of NW_016158507.1, read as the reverse complement.
AAATAAACAAACTCTTTCAAACTTTCTTGGTTACTATGTGTTAATTGTCTTACAAAAGACTTGCAACTGTTAAATAAATAAATAAATAAACGTAAACACTGGGTTGAGTGCTTTAAAATTGTTCAAATTACAAATTTAAGAAATCAATTGTATTTTTGATTTGAATCGTTGATCAATTCAGAAGTAAAATTTATTTATGATTTGCTTCGATGGGGTGTGGGGAATTGATGTTAGATGAGTTAGTTCATGTGAGGTGAGTTAAATTGAGTTGACGTGAGCTCAGTACAGGTGAGTTGGTGAGGTGAGTTCCGATGAGTCGAGTTGAGGTGAGTTGACCTGAGGTGAGGTGAGTTACGGTGAAGTGGGGTAAGCAACATAATGTGACATAATATATCTTAATTTTCAGTTTTATCTTAGATGTCTGTATCTTTGTCTCTTTGTCTTTATCGTTCTTTATCGGCGATCCCTTCTTTGTCTCTTGTTCTATCAATTTCTTTATTTTTATCTGTATCCATTTTTATATATCTATAACTTTATTCTCATATTTATTATTATCTTTATCTTTTTTATCTTTATCCTTATGTTTATATTCTACTTTTCTTTATTTCTACCTTCATCTTTGTCTTTACTTTTCAAAGATTTTATTTTTATCGTTGCCATTACCTCCACCCTTGTATTAGCCTTAATCTTAATCTAATTTTTAAACCACTCTATAGCATGTTTCTTTAATTCGGTACTAATATTAAGTCATTAATTAAGGAGGCATTTCTGTCCAGAACCATCTACCATATCCGTTCCTAGCCATCCACCATTTTTGCTGCATCCGCCATGTTGAATTTTCAATTCGCTACCGCCGGTTAAGAAGTTTCACTGCAAAAATATTTGTTAACTTCTAACTATTTTATTTAATTCACGTACAACTACAACTATCCATCCGCTTAATACATTTAAAAACTTTAAGCAAGCATAAAATTCGCCCATTCTTATCAAAGAAAAAGAAGCTCTGAAAAGAATCCTGTTGCTTACCTAGTCGTAGGTGTGTAGCACTCTACCCTCATACCCGCATGCCTTTCACATTTTCTCTTTCTCTTCACATAATTGCAAGGCCTAAAATATCAAGATAATACACAGAGAAAACCACAAAGAGAATCCCAACCACACAAGCGTATCTGCTATCAACACCTCAGTAGCTCTTTCAGCAACAGGCTACGTACTCGTATTTGTAGACTTAAGCCAACAACTCCACATGAGTTGCACAAACTTATGTGCACAACGCGCAACCGTAGAATGTAAAAGAAAAAAAAAATACCGAGAATATAATCTGAGAATTTCAGATCAAAAGAAAACGTGTACATCCATTTTCATACACTTTTAGGTACATAAGTTGACTCTTCGCTCATCCAAACGCCAGTGTGGAATGTGGGTACTTTTGCTGTTTTTTTTACTTTCTCATTTTTGTTCGACTAATTTGTGCAACATAAAGGATTAGTAGGTGGATAAAAGTGTGTGAGACGGCTGCGGAAGCACTAGAGCTATTTAACTGAAGATACTGGTAGGCATTGAGTGGGACGGAGGTTGTAGCCACAGTATGTGGTTTTTTGGCTGGTTAGGCTCCTTTGGACATTGCAGCTTAAATGTCTCAGCATGTGGTAGAATAAGTTTTAAATACTAAACACTGGGACAAGGCAAGAGATTTCAAAAAAGAGGATTAGGAATTACATGAAAGAAGTGGTATATGCGTAGATAAGGTGCAAAACCAGATTGCAGGGGGCAGACATGCGGTTTTTAGTAGAACTTAATTTGGTTTTATTGCTTCTGATTAGCAGATCTAAATATATGCCGTATGGGATTACAAATTTTTTTTTTCGTTTAAGCCGATTTATATATTTTTAAGTCTAAAAAATCCTGCTTAGTTGAGAAATAGAGATATATTATGAGTTTTGCTCGTAAATCATAATAAAAGGCAATTGCGTCCGGTACTGTCAAGATTTGGAGCGAACTTTGAATGACAGAAGTGGCGAACAATTTCAGTATAGCGAAGACACCGAGCCGTCAATCTCTGATGACACAATCGGTGTTCAGTTACCTGACAATGGTGATATTCGAATGGCAGTAGAGAAGCTTAGGTGAGGTAAGATAAGGTGCTAGTCCCGCTTAGAAGATGTCATTTCAAGCAATGGGTGCTGATGCCCACTCCTTGGTGTATAAACATTAGTTTAGCGAAAGCTGCACAGCTGAGAAGTAAATACTGAAATGCTTCTACCTCGCCATCTTCCAAGCAGTTGAGGCAGTGGGGGTGCTTGACGATATTAAGTCACACCGCAATGTCTGACCCGAAAAATAGTGAGTTGGCGCTTAGTCAAATGCAGCATTTCCTTTGACCGCCCGCAACCGGCCACCGGCTATAAAGGTTTTGTAACTTAGCAAGCCGACGTTTTTTGTCCAGCATCGCTGAGCTTAGACGTCCAACAGTAGTCCACAAGCTGCCAAATGAGCGTCCATGTCTGCCTGTCCGGGAAAATAATCTCAAGGCTACCCTGCTGGATTTGGAAATATTCCCATCCGATTAAAAGTTAGCCAAGGAGGAGGTTTTCTTAGAAACCTTATTACTAATGGGTATACCATTTCCCTTACAAGCAAACACAATATCTGCTTATGCACTGCCGGCTGAGCCGGTTTAGAACACGAGATTTCTGGCAGTCTTTGTTCGCTGGAAGCCTATGCATTTAAATTGGGTCTTACTGAAGAGTAAACTATAAGAAGTGTAACTAAATATGACGAGGAAACTGTGGAACCTATAATTTTCGAAGCAGGGCGAATAGTCGCGTCACTTGGCAAGTTACAGCTGCCGGGTCTACAGTCAACAATCGACAAGGCAATAAAGTGTCTACTAGAAATCGCTAAAGGAACGGCAGTGCTCTTTAAAATTGCGTCAGTTTACTGTTTCGTGGGTCGTAAAAGTATCTGATGGCACTATGGACGTTGTCTTGATCTATGTAAGACCTCTTATGGTCGGTCAGCATAACCTCACCCAGCCTAGAGGAGATAACCTAGCACAGCGAACATAACAGAGGTGAAAATATCGGACCTCCGGAACATCATCGGCGATAGTAAAGGGTTTAATTTCACTTTGGAACAACCTCGGTTGGAGAGCTATTATTCCTCCTCCCACTTATGGAGGTCATTCGCAAAGGGGCTAACTTGCCGTCGAGTGAAAGTTCCACACACTCATGCACGCCATTCTAACCTAACCTTGCCTAACCCAACAATGTAAATCAACTTTTTTTTATTGCGCTAACTTTGAATAAGATTTTGCTTCCTATTTTTTACTCTGCCACAGCTGTGCTTACCCCAAAAAGTAGAATGGCTAAGCACACACTTTGATATTCGCTTCTGTTTAAGTAACCAACAAGCCATTCAAATAAGTAATAAGCAGTGCTTCCACGTACATATTTACTCTCCTTGCAATTTATTATTGACTTTCTCTTATGTACTACTACGTGCTACAGCCTTCGGCTGCCTTGGCATTATTGTCCAAGTTAAGTACACTTTCTACTTACATATTTACTCAACATAACTTTCTACTAACTGACTTTCCTGCATTTCCGCATTACAACCGGACATGCAGCAATATCCTGAAATGTTTTCGCACGAATAAGCTTGTAGCTATGGTAGGTACATATGTACATATGTACATAGGTAGGTAAGTAAGTAAGTAAGTCGTTATGGTATGGCTGCACCTAGTCACACTTACTTACACGAATCCATCATTCATTGTTGTCGAGCAAAATGTTGGAAAAATATATGCGCAATTTTATTTCAACGACAAATGAATATGAATTTGATTGTGATTGTGATTGCGATTGTGATTGCAAGCCGACAATGGTCAACTACTACACACAAAGGTACATACATTTGCATACAAGTATGAGTGCATTTACACTAGAAAAAGTTTCATGGACATGCAAATGCAGCGCTTACGAACACAAACATACATACAAAAAGGCGGCTTAAGCAAATATACTTGTTTGCATGTACATAAGTACATACATACATACATACATACATATGTATTTATGTGTGCGAATTGTGATTTGTAAACGTATTCGTACTTGAAAGTGAAATGAAGCTGAAAATGATTTTCCATTCGAAATGCATTTGAAAGCGCACTCTAGTCGCACAGTGCACTCAACCGCACAAGCACTCGCATATGCTCTGGCAATCGTACTTATAAAACATACATACATACATGCACTCCAATGAGCAGCCATGTAGGTATGTATGTACTACCAAAAATCCAAATACGTGCTGGCCCACTTCGATATTTGTTTTGCTTTTGTTTGTGCTTTAATCTTTGGGTGGGCGGAAATTTCTCATGAAAAATGTTTCAGTCACAAATACCCACTTCATCTGCTTTTACGAGTATTCCTGCCAACAGGCATATATGTACGTATGTATGTATGTATATATGTATATACATTCATTCGCTGCATGCGTGCACCATTTGGCTTTTGTAGCCTCCATCAGGCGTCGACTTATTGAGTTTTACTCTGTTGGTGCATAAGTTGCATGTAGCAAGCGGCAAAAATCGTATGTTGCATGCATGCCAAATTTTGTGCAAAGCAGATTTCAATTGCAGAAATATAAAAGGCGCTTACACTGGAGTATTTTGGTAGTCAATATATATGCATGTACATATACATATAACTCGATATATGTATGTATGTACGCATGTATGCATTTATGCATGTTTTTCTTTTTCTGGAAAGCAGCATTCGTTATTTGCATGCATGCCGCTTACGGGAAATTGTGGGAAATATTGTAAGGTGATTGGAAAAATTTGTCAGTGACTTTTGGCTGTGTTGATGCAACAAGCTGCAGCGAAATTTGTATTTCGATTCTCAAAAGCTTTTAAGAGTTTTAAGTTACTTCTTCGATGTTTGTGTTTTTTTTTTACTTTGGAAAACGTGCAACTGTAACATATTTCGAGCTTAACATTTTTTCATAAAAAAATAAGACAAATTTTATTCTGGTAATTTTTTGAAGTCCGCTTAAAATATTTCGATCAATAACCCTGAGTATCCGTAGTGATGGGCCTTAAATTATGAAATTATCAAATTTTCTCTTAGGGAGTTCTAATAGCGTCATGGATTCTGAGAAAAGCTTCATATTCTTTGCAATCGCGAAAGGTATTAGTAAACCATACATATACTACATACGTACATAGGTACATATATGTCGGTATGCAAGCCACCATCCCATAGTGGTTCAAAAGTGGCATTTTGTGTTAACAAATCACTGGAGCCTTAATTTTTCACTCAATTTCATTATTTTTTGATTTTTTAAATTTTTTTTTGTGTATTAAATTTTTTGTGAAAAGTGCAAAAAAAAGTAGCAATTTTGAAAAAATGGATTCTCCCGTTCCTACTAATAAATGTTACATAATAAAAACAAGTTGGAAACATTTGTTGGGTTCCTCCAAAAGGAGAAAAAAAAATCCAAAAAAAAAATTGGAAAGGTTTAAAAAAAATTTTCATGAAAATTAGCTTTTTTTTTATTCCTTAGAAAAAGTTTGGAGTATGCAGTTTTACATTTAGATCATGAAATTTTGAAATTTCGCTTTCGTTCGTTTTTTTTTTTTTCTAAATATATAGATATAATCTTATTACATTAAACGAGTAATTCTTGTATATGTACATATATATATATTAGCCTAGCCATTTTTGTAACATGAACTCAGGTTTTGTTTCATTGAATTGAGAGTGTCGATTGTTTTAACGCAACTGTTGTAGAGTGGTACGATTCCGGACCAGATTATCTGCAGAAAGCAGTAAGCGTTCGAAATGTTACGGGGACTTATTAGCTATTTACATAAATATGTACACTGCGGATTTTTGATTTTTATGCAGAGTGACATGTGTCGTGCGGTGTTGTCATGTATCATAAGTGTAAATTATTTCTGAATATTTTCTATATAGAAATAAAACAAAATCAACTTCAGTACGATTTGCTTCGATCAACTTTAACCAACTTTTGGGTCCATCAATTATTCCCGGAGATATTTCAAATTTTTCAAGTACTTTGTTTACGTAAAATAGAAACTTTTTCAGCCCGACGCTCATCGATGCTACCATCTTTAAAAATTTTCTAGTATATTGCGGCCACTCTAGTATATATATACATATCCATAGGGTTCTCGGAAACGGCTCTAACGATTTTGATGAAAATTAGTACACGGATAATGTTTTAGATTTTAAGATTACGTGAATAGGCATTATCTCCGAGAAGACTCGTATAAGGTTGCCACCTATCCGAAATAAGTTACGAATTAATTAAAACATTATAATATGGGCATCAAATGGAAGGTATTTTAAAAATACCTAATTCAAAAATTTTTTAATAGGGTTGCCACCTATTTTGAATAGCATATTTATTTAATTTTGTTTATTTTTGAAAAAAGGTAAATATTACTATTCATGGGTACCAAGAGGAGGTTCTTAAACAATGCTTTCCCTATATGCAAAATTGTATCCCTTATTATAATAGTGTAAGGTTGCCACTTATTTTCGATTCTACGCAATTTATCTAAAAATTCGCAATATGGATATCAAATGAAAGGTGTTGTTGAGAACTTTTGTAAAAAAATATTTTCCATCGGGGTTGCCATGCTTCTATGTAATAAAAAATTTTATTTTGTTAATTTCAATCAGCATTTTTTTATGTATACACAGTACATATACGCTCAAGATATGTACCACTCATTTTAGCGTATTTCGGAATAGGGTTACCACCTAAATTTTGGAGTAAGAAATTTACTTAATAGGTATCGAAACCCATTTTTCTTCCAAAATATTTTTTTAAAGCTATCCAAATCTTGAAAACTTTAAAAAGTATATGCACTCCGGGCAAAGCTCGGTCAACCTGGTACTGAGAACATAAACTACACAACATGCAGATGTGCTCGAAAAATTAGAGAAAAATATATAAACAATCACCGCGAGCTCCTTGCTACTTGCAATTTATTATACTAAAATTTCATGTCTATAAAACAGTCATACCTATACTTTTTCTAAAAACTTAAAAAAAATAATTTTGGTGCCACTTTTTCTTAAACATTTGATTTTTTTCGGATCTACAAAATCGCATATTAGAAATTTTTTAAAAACTCAAAACAAAAATATTTAAATTTTGGCGAATTTTTTTTTATAACATTTAAAATATTTCTTGTGACTTTTTTTGTTTAGGGCGAACCCTAAAATTGTTTTCAACTAGTTTTTACTATGTAAAATTTAATTACTGGAACAGGAGAATAGATTTTCCTCAAAATAGCGACTTTTTCCACACTTTGCACTAAAATGTAATAAAAATATTAGGGAGTTAGATTTCCCCGTATATAGAGAAAGAAGCTGCAAAATCAGAAGCCATTTTAGATCATTTTCTTTAGGCTCTGTCAAAGGCGGACTACAAAATCATTTTCGGTTTTCGCATGGTCAATTGAAAATCTTTCAAGTCTCCATATGATTGCGATACTGAGAGGTTGAAGACGCGATCCAGTTTCTGAGAAGATAAAAATCAATTGTATGTAAAATTGGTATATCGCAAAGAATGAAACGGATTCGAAACAATAGTTTCCCAGAAAATAATTTTTTTCACAATTGTCCGGTCAAATATGTAGACGACGACATGGTACGCTATACCAAAATATGTTAAAAATTTCTAATTCCGGTTTACTATGAAGAGGGACTTTTTTATGACTTTTTTTATTTTAATTTTATTTCGTTACCTTACTTTATTTTATTGACTTTAGTCTTTATTTATCTTATTTGACTGTATTTTGATTTCTCTATAAGGTTTTATTTCTTTTTTGTTATATTTAAATTTTATTTTTATTCTATTTACTTTTTATTGTTAATTTTATATTTTATTTTAATTTATTTTATTGGATTAAATTTTTATATTACATATTTTATAACAATTTATTTCATTTTGATTTAATTTTTTATATTTTATTTATTTATTTTTTTAATTTTTATATTTAATTAAGTTCAATTTATTCTTTTTAATTAATTTTTATTTATTCCTTTATTCAATTATTTAATTTTTAAATTTTATTTTCGTTTAACTTAATTCAGTTAAATTTGATTTTGTTTTATTTGAGTTAAATTTAATTTACTTATTTTTTATTGTATTTTATTTTATTTTACTTTATTTTATTCTATGTCATTTATTACAAAATAATTCTATTTTATTAATTTCATTTAAATAAATAAACATTTCTTCATTCACTTACCCGATACAAATGAAATCTCCGACAGCATAATCCATTTCACGGCAAAATATAAATTGATTTTCAAATATCTACCAACGCGATGATGCAATTTAATGGTGACATCTCGCGCGTGATCCATTATGGTGTCTGGCATGTATGAAAATTGCACCGGTTCACCGGAGAAATGTCGTCCACCAATACTGAAGAAGACTTTGGCGCGCACGAATACCTTTTTGTTCAAATTAAAAGAAAAATAAAAAAGGTATTAAATTTAATAAAAAGTATGTACTTTTTCATAATTTAAACATAAGAAGGATAGAATTAACTTTTTTGCCAATCAGAGAAGTGTGTTGGCTTGAGGAGTTCAAGTGTTTTCGCAAATACTTCTCGAACTTATATATTTTTTTATTTTTTTGCTTTTTAAAACATATAAAGGCACACGACTCACCTGCACATCTTTGGTGAACATATTATTCGTGTGCAAAATAATTGCACTAAAATTTCTCACTGTATCGAATTCGAAAATAATTTCAACCGGTTTGCCACTCAAATCGGGTGTATCATTACGCCAGCCAATCCATTCATAACCTGGAAATATAAAAGCAGATATTTGTAAATACGAACATACATTTTCAATAGTTGCACTCTAAACTGATTCAGTTTAATGCCTTAATTAGTTCTATTTACACCTCAGCTGGTGGTTGTAAACTTTCGGTAGTGAAGGCTTCATTGTAAAGCATATTTTTCAATGCTTTTTGGAAAATTATTTCTTTTAAAAACTTACGTTTATAAATTTAACTATTTCTAAAAAAAAAATAGACGAAATTAAAAATCAAACATTTGTGCTCCTGCTAGTGTGCGCCGCTGCGTATACGCAACATCATTAAACAATTTTGCCAATTCTAATACATTTCATTTCCTTTAGCTTTTTAAGCATTTTGTCGAAACTGTCGCTTGTAAAACTATGTAGGACGGCTTTATTTTTCTACTACCTAGTACTTCCCTTCTTGCATAAAAATTCGTTGACCTCGAAGTGATTTCACCATGGAAACTCGTTTTTTTTTTTATTTACTTTATTGTATGTAAAATGAAAGGAGTTCAAAAATATTCCACATTAAATACAACGCACACCCACCCCACCCGCTTGCGGCAATGACTTTCAATGAATTCATAAATTCCAGCACATGTTAAATATTATGGTAAGAAATGCCACTGCCACTTGCAACCCCGCTCCTCCCTACCCGGCGCTCTGCAATCACTTAGCACACCTGTGTTACGCATCGTTGCTTGCCTGCTCATTAGACGCATCGTAAAATTCAAAACAAAAACAAATAAACGAAAAGTACACAGAACAAGCGAGGAGCGAAGGCAAAGTGCTGTAGAGTACATATTTGAGCTAAAAATAATTTGCTTTTCTCCCTGCACGGCCCCCTCTCCACCAGCGCAAAACAACTGGAGCAAACAAAGTCAGTAACAAACTGTCAAACGACAATAAATGAAGTTTTTATTTTGGAAGTCAAGCTGGGGTGGTAAATTACACACACACACACACACACACGCGCAAGAGGAGGCAAGAACGGCTGTAACTAAACGAATGCGTCACGACATTTAAACCTTTTACTTTTAAGCGACAATTCAAGTTCGTACTTGTACTCTAGCGCCATATACTACGAGCATAACAGTATTGTATGTATATGTGTGATATGTATTGCATATCAGTTAAGGCTGCACAAATGATTGTTGTATCAGAACAGTAGGAACAGTGTTGAAAGGCAATCAAAGCTGTAGTGAGAGCTTATCACATTAAAAGGTATAGTTTGCAGACAAATGTAGGTAACTTGACATTTGCGAAAATATTCCTAACAAAGCAAGCTTACCATAGAAAAAGGGAAGGAGGAATATTTTTGGAAAGAGAAAATAATAACAAAAAGTAATGTAAATAACTACGTTGCATACTTTTACATGTCAAGGCATAATAATAACGAGCCCACAACCCCTGCATTCACGAAAAGTAAACATGACGACGAAACGAAGCTGAAAATATTGTAGCAAAATGATGAAGAAATATGAAAATGCATAGTACTATATAGTGGCTTTATTGTAGAGGAATGTCATTGTGTACAAAAGTCATGCAATACTGACTTGCAAACAAACACGAGGAGGGGGGGGCAAAAAATACGCGCCCCAAAATCAGCACACCCTCAAACTCCTGCAAGCATAGCTAACTAAATTGCTCGGACTCGGCTACTTGCATGAAACAATAACAACTCGCTGGCTGTCGCATGGAAGAAACCCAAAATGTAAGTAGGAAATATTTTATATACCAACCGCCCACTCCAAAAAATCAACAGTCGAAGCGTACTTGCAGCAAAGTCACAAACTTTATTTTTTTTTGGGAAACTAAACTGACAAATTCTGCTTGCTGGCAAACAAAAATAAACAAAAAAATGCTCGTGGCACTACAACAATAAATCTCGCTGCTCGAAATACGAAGCGAATTCAAATAATTGACAGACGTCTTGACGCGCCAAATAAAAGTACATAAACAAAGCGAAAAGAAAAAACAAAAATATGTATGTATGTACCTAATAACGTCTCGACTTATTGAAAATCAATAGAGAGTAAGGTATGACATGCCACAGGATGTGTGTGTTCCATGCGGCTTTGTACAGCCCCTCTTATCGGAGTTTCTTTTGTACGAAATTTGTCACCGACAGCCGCCGCATAGTTGAATTGGCATTTAGCTTTCCGGTAGACATAATAACAAGTTCGTATTGATTGTTGTCGCATAAAACTGGAAAAATCATGCGCGCAAACTTGTGAGACGGGGGGGGTTGAAAGAATATTTGCTTTCTGAAGATTCTTTGATCATTGTACGCGATTAAGGCGGAATGTGGTTATCTATGTACTTTAACTGTTTACTGAGTTGATTTTATTTGATGTTTAATCTTAAATTTACTTGCAGGTTTAAAATAATATTTGATTAACTTATGAATTGCAATTAAGACAACCAAATTACAAAGTTTTATTTTTTTTGAAATAGCTGCAAACTGTTTAGAAGTTCAAGAAATGATAAAAGCTTTTCTTAAAATCGTTTACAATCAAAAATAAAATTTCCCACAAAAGGATTTTTTTTTAATATCGCAATTTTATTTTGCTTGAATGGGCATCACGCTCTTGCAAAAGGTAATGAAAGGAGGGTTTTTCTAATTTTCAGTATATTAAAAATTTCTTGTAATTTTATGTTGATTTTATTTTACTTTGGGGATTTAATTTAAGAAATTTATCAATATTTTGGCTACACAATTTTCCTGAAACCTGCTAGTTACAGATATGCTTCAATATAACATTATAACATTTACTGTCTTAGAAAATCTGAAAGCTTGTTTTTATTGAAATGCTTGCCTTTGAGTCACAAAGAAAGAATATTTGAGTTTTTAACATACAATTTTCCACTCGCCTAATAAGGAGATACACCCTTGGTCAGCTGATTAAGCTAAGTGACATTTTGACCACTTTTGGTATTTTTCTTTTGTTTGTTTAATGTTTATAATTTTTTTTATAAAAGTCAGCACAATACATAACCAGCGCCACATAAATCTCATTTCAACTTCGTAAAAAAATTATAAAAATTTAACAAAATTTAACCATTACACCCAAAAATTTAAACCTTTTATGCATAATTTTTAGAAAAACATTAGCTATAGTCTCTAGCCCAGTAAATTTTCGGGCAAATTTCCAGACGACAGATAATGGCGTCGATTTTTAATAATATTTTATGCTGACGCTGCTAGGCGTTTTCTTCCATATAAAAGTACCGAATTGTCACTAAAATCAACGCGATTTCCTAGCGTCTCGAAATTAACAAAATCCCGTTCTGGTTAAGAAGAAAGAGAATACCAAGAACATTATCCACACATATTTTGGACAAGTCTTGTACTAAGATTTTGTCCTCCTATTTTACCCCATCAGATACTTTCTTCACAATTTTTTCTAGTTTTCACATATTTTAATAACTTACAATTAATCTTGTTTATGAATGCGAATTAAACATTTCCTAAAAGGGAAATTTTTTTAACTTAGTTGATTTCATAATGAAACACTTAATGTTCCTTTTGCAAAAGTTTCCTTTTAGTTTCTTCATAATTTTTTCTAGTTTTCACAAATTTCCTAAAAGGGAATTTTTTTCTAAAGTCTAAAAATACAACAAAACAAAACATATTTTAATACCTTAAAATTTAATCTTGTTTATGAATGCAAATTAAAAATTTCCTAAAAGGGAAATTTTTTAACTTAGGGCTGATTTCATAAAGAAACACTTAAAGTTCCTTTTGCAAAAGTGTCCTTTTAGTTAAAGTGTCATTTAGATGTACTTTAAACAAGAAGTGTTTTTAATTGAATAATAACAAAAGGTTCATTTAAATGGAAATATAGTTGGCAACGCTGATCTTGGCAAAATTGCATCGTATCATTGTCATAAATATGTAATTATAACTACGAAAATGACATACCTATTTTTTTTCTTACAAACGGGACCTTTGTCACTTAAATTTTATTATTATTTAACCAAAGGGCACCATTATCTTCAAAGTAGCTTTGTGAAATCCATCAGCAAAATAAAGCATCCTTTAAATTTTAAAATATTCTTTAATTTTATTATGAAATCGGCCCGTATATAAATTTCGTTTTGAATTAGACGTATCATTACCTTTTATGAAAATTTGTCTATTTTTCAAAAGGAAATTCACTTCAAATTCTTTTTCCTCTTAAATGCTATTTTCAAAATTCCTAGTATCTCACCGATCCCTATTATTACTGTAAACATATCTATTTGCATTATATGTAGTTATGCAAGAAATCAGTGAAGTTTATTTAAGCAGACAACTGACTTCACCACTCCTACGATTATTTTCTCTACAAAGCTGCGTTCCGTTCTCCTAACCGATGCCAGCCTGCAAAATCGGCGCAGCAATCAAATGAGCACAGTTTATGAGTTTGCTCGACTGTCTGTAGATACTAAGTATGTATGCGTGTGTAGTCCGACAGCCGTCGTCTCAATTTGTACACACAGCTGTAAGCAAAGTAGTATTATTGCCTGTCTGTCTGCTTGCGCGTAAGTCTGCACGGTAAACTAACAGCCGCTGTCGCACATTCCGCCATTATTATTGGCAATAAGGAATGAAGTTGTTGGAGCCAACGACCAGAACGACAATGGCTATGAATGTGTTTGCTATGTGTTTATTTTAATACATATGTACATACTTATGTATGTATGTATAAGTTACAGCGTATAGTGCAAAATGACCGCCCACCTCCTTTAGCTACTACAGTAATGAGAAACTTTTCTACTTAAAATGTAAAGTTTTCAATAATTTCGATTATTGGCGACTGGCCAACGAATTTTATTCATTTGTATGTCTGTATTTGCAAATGTACTATGTACGCGTATATGTATGCTTGTAGAATTGAACAGTAGGTATTTCGAAATAGTTGAAGTTTTAAACGACCAAGAATTTCAGCTTTTTATGCGGCTTTGGCGACGGCTGACTCTCCGTTTGTGCGCATTTGTTTGTTGTCTGAAGGCAAACGGAAGCCAAACAACGCACCGACTGCCGGAATGGTGTTGCAAAAAACATGGTGTGGGGAGACCGGATACACGCATTGGCGGAAGAGTCAAACTTTTGGCGCGCAGCAAGCCATTGGAGTGATGGGG
>NW_016158507.1:62192-68410 GCF_001687245.7 Rhagoletis zephyria | reverse complement strand
TTTCCTTTTAGTTTCTTCATAATTTTTTCTAGTTTTCACCAATTTCCTAAAAGGGAATTTTTTTCTAAAGTCTAAAAATACAACAAAACAAAACATATTTTAATACCTTAAAATTTAATCTTGTTTATGAATGCGAATTAAAAATTTCCTAAACGGGAAATTTTTTAACTTAGGGCTGATTTCATAATGAAACACTTAAAGTTCCTTTTGCAAAAGTGTCCTTTTAGTTAAAGTGTCATTTAGATGTACTTTAAACAAGAAGTGTTTTCAATTGAATAATAACAAAAGGTTCATTTAAATGGAAATATAGTTGGCAACGCTGATCTTGGCAAAATTGTATCGTATCATTGTCATAAATATGTAATTATAACTACGAAAATGACATACCAATTTTTTTTCTTACAAACGGGACCTTTGTCACTTAAATTATCATTTTAGGTATTTAACCAAAGGGCACCTTTATATTCAAAGTAGCTTTATGAAATCGATCAGCAAAATAAAGCATACTTTAAATTTTAAAATATTCTTTAATTTTATTATGAAATCGGCCCGTATATAAATTTCGTTTTGAATTAGACGTATCAGTACCTTTTATGAAAATTTGTCTATTTTTCAAAAGGAAATTCACTTCAAATTCTTTTTCTTCTTAAATGCTATTTTCAAAAATTCCTAGTATCTCACCGATCCCTATTATTACTGTAAACATATCTATTTGCATTAAAGTTATGCAAGAAATCAGTGAAGTTTATTTAAGCAGACAACTGACTTCACCACTCCTACGATTATTTTCTCTACAAAGCTGCGTTCCGTTCTCCTAACCGATGCCAGCCTGCGAAATCGGCGCAGCAATCAAATGAGCGCAGTTTATGAGTTTGCTCGACTGTCTGTAGATACTAAGTATGTATGCGTGTGTAGTCCGACAGCCGTCGTCACAATTTGTACACACAGCTGTAAGCAAAGTAGTATTATTGCCTGTCTGTCTGCTTGCGCGTAAGTCTGCACGGTAAACTAACAGCCACTGTCGCACATTCCGCCATTATTATTGGCAATAAGGAATGAAGTTGTTGGAGCCAACGACCAGAACGACGATGGCTATGAATGTGTTTGCTATGTGTTTATTTTAATACATATGTACATACTTATGTATGTATGTATAAGTTACAGCGTATAGTGCAAAATGACCGCCCACCTCCTTTAGCTACTACAGTAATGAGAAACTTTTCTACTTAAAATGTAAAGTTTTCAATAATTTCGATTATTGGCGACTGGCCAACGAATTTTATTCATTTGTATGTCTGTATTTGCAAATGTACTATGTACGCGTATATGTATGCTTGTAGAATTGAACAGTAGGTATTTCGAAATAGTTGAAGTTTTAAACGACCAAGAATTTCAGCTTTTTATGCGGCTTTGGCGACGGCTGACTCTCCGTTTGTGCGCATTTGTTTGTTGTCTGAAGGCAAACGGAAGCCAAACAACGCACCGACTGCCGGAATGGTGTTGCAAAAAACATGGTGTGGGGAGACCGGATACACGCATTGGCGGAAGAGTCAAACTTTTGGCGCGCAGCAAGCCATTGGAGTGATGGGGTGTGCAGTTGGTGGGAGTGAGATAGATAGAGTGAGTGTGTGTGTGTGTGACATGGTAGTTTATTTAACGTTTTATTGGTGTTTTNTGTGAGAGAGAGAGAGTGTGTGTGTGTGTGTGTGACATGGTAGTTTATTTAACGTTTTATTGGTGTTTTTGTAAGGTTATGGCTTGCTGTTTGCTTTTTGTTGTTGTTTGACTGCAATTGAATGCCAGTGTTGCCATAAATTATCAAATATGCATCGTACATATGTACATATTTACAATTGCCATGTCGCATTAATTTTTTACTGCTTCTTCATTGCTGTAAACTTCTAGCAACAAATACTTGCATAAGTTTCACTAGCTTTCAAATTTCCCTTGGCTCGTATTTATTATGCTTACAGCTGCTGAAAAAAATATATATATTTTTATTTATTTCGTTCATTGATGAGGAAATTATTTATTTGTTTGGCGAAAGTTTTTAATTTGNTATTAATTTTTTACTGCTTCTTCATTGCTGTAAACTTCTAGCAAAACAAATACTTGCATAAGTTTCACTAGCTTTCAAATTTCCCTTGGCTCGCATTTATTATGCTTACAGCTGCTGAAAAAAATATATATATTTTTATTTATTTTGTTCATTGATGAGGAAATTATTTATTTGTTTGGCGAAAGTTTTTAATTTGGTATCCACCCCTTTCACTCTCTAGCGCTCTCGACTCGTCTCACGCCACACGCTATGAATTAGCAAAGGACACAAATTTTCCAAACAAAGTTTATCGTAGCTGCTTCACTTAACTGAGTTCACTTTTCTAGTGGCCCATACGTTTCGATTTAATGCCTTCTAAATATTATAAACAAAACAAATGGCAGTCAGTGGCGGGTTAACTGCCACAGCTATACATCATTTCCGGCATTTCTCTATTATAAAGTGCCTAGTATGAGGCTGTATGTATGTAATTTTATTTTTGTAGCCCCTCGGTATACACACAGCCATACATACTCGTAAATACAAATTTGACAAAGGAAGCGAAGAATTGCAAATGGACACGAAAAAGTTCCATTAAACTTATGGTAAACTTTTGTAATTATTTGATACTAATCAGTTTTAATGAAGTACATAAATGTGTATGTATGTATATATGTATGTGTACGTGTAAATATAAGATTATTTTATGATTGTGTATATACGAGCTTTAGGTCCTTCTTCCGTCTACCGTCTGCCACCATTGATTTGCATTCAACTGCTTTTGGCTAAACGAAATATCCTTTTAATTTTCTGCAACCTTCAGAGTTTCTTATATGGCAAACACTCAAACATACAAACATGCATACATACATATACACAAAGAAATTCACAAACTGTGTACGCAAAAGTGAAATGTGCGCGTTGTGTTGGCAGAATTTATACATATATACATATGTACATACATATAAATCTTTTAAGAAATACTGTGCATCAGCAGTTTTTTTTTCTTCTTATTGCCACCATTTATAATACTNCGCATACATACATATACACAAAGCAATTCACAAACTGTGTACGCAAAAGTGAAATGTGCGCGTTGTGTTGGCAGAATTTATAACTACATATATACATATGTACATACATATAAATCTTTTAAGAAATACTGTGCATCAGCAGTTTTTTTTTCTTCTTATTGCCACCATTTATAATACTCGTCTAGTAGTTGCTTATTTGGCATTTGTGCGATTTGGTTTGCTGGTGTTGCTTTCATTACATTTGGGTTAAGGTAAGCAGTTTTCATCAAACTTTGTTCAATTTCATTTATACTCTAGCCAAGTATTTCAGCTTTTATGCACTTGAATTAAGTTAATTTGAATTTTGAGTGAAGGTTGTCGGGATGCAGAAAAGTTTTCTACATAGATGGAACTACCAAGAAAGTGAGATTGCGTTCAATTCAAGGTAAAAAGCAAGTTCTTAAGTAAATTCTTAATACTGGGCATGTTTGTGTGTACGAATATGCTTTAATGCTTGCTAAGTTTGTAGCTAGCAAGTTCCAAAGCAATTTATTTACATTTGGCGTACTTTTACTTCAATCAGGTTAAATTTTAGGGAAACAGTGCATATATTTATATGGCAACAAAAGGTTATTAAAAACTAAAAATTTCCCAAAAGGAGCAAATTTTTAAAGTGACTTACACTAACTATAGTGTAGTGGTTCATAGCAAATACTAACGTTTTAAACAAAAAACATCCGCAAGCGAGAACAAAAAAATTTCCCATTAAACAATATTTCCAAAAAAATAACNGCTTTTACTTTAATCAGGTTAAATTTTAGGGAAACAGTACATATATTTATATGGCAACAAAAGGTTATTAAAAACTAAAAATTTCCCAAAAGGAGGAAATTTTTAAAGTGACTTACACTAACTATAGTGTAGTGGTTCATAGCAAATACTAACGTTTTAAACAAAAAACATCCGAAAGCGAGAACAAAAAAATTTCCCATTAAACAATATTTCCAAAAAAATAACGATTTATTGTAAAAGGAAAGCTGAATTTTCAAATCTTTATTAAAAAATTAACAAACGAATGAACAAAACACAAGAAAACTACTAAAATAAAAATTACCTAAAAAGGGTAATTCTAATATGTATACTTATGTTACCATCAAAATCGAAATATTGAAGAATTCGGAATTCGTGGAAGTACAATACGCAAAATATTCACGGATAAAAATCGATCGGCATTCATTCACTGCTGCCTTGCGTTAGCTCGCATTGGCTCAGCTCTATACTTGTATCATTGATTTGTTAGTTTCGGGTTTGAAATATTTTTTGCAATTAAATTTGTTGAGCACCCCTGTTCTAGAAAACACTCTTTAAATATTGCATATGTAAGGATCTTCCTACTCCCAGACAGTCCGATAAAAATTCTGCTCCGATCTCGTGCCTTCAATTTGAATTGGATTTTGATAGAGGAATAAACTTAGATGGCCAGCAGATTTCGGATTTTGCTAGTATGCAGTCTATTCTGATCTGAAAGCTCTGGGTAAAAGAGAGAAAGCCAACTATGCGTTTAAAATTTTGCACTATACATATGTTTATACCCATGGCTTGCGACCTTAGAGCAGACAACGGTATATATGAGTTTTGACCTTAAGTGCATACCATGGGCAAGCTATATTGCTACCACTACGAGCGCTGCCTTCTGAACTATACCTAATTTCATCGTATTACTTCATTTCATTCTACTGCTCCCCGCCCTATAGAATTATTACCGTTTTTGAAACTTCATATCAAACAAAACTTACTACCATTTTCTAATCCCAATTTACCTACTCACCTTTGCCATATCCATGTATGTCAGTACGAAAATTATCCTTGCCCTTTTGACCATCCACCAGCTGACCCAATCCATCAACATAACGATCACCTTGCTCATAACCATCATAAGTCTTGTCTGACAAATCCACTTCCATGCCTCGTTGCACGCCTTTCGGTATGCTATATGATACGATACCCTCTGCAAGAGAAATGAAAGAAAAAATATATATTCAACACAAGCGAAAATACAAATTTACAGTTAAATTTAATACATGCGGGTGTTCAGATTTAAAAGAGGAAATCACCAAATAAATATTTACATATGTATGTATGTATATATATACGTCAGTATAAGATATGGTGTGATATAAAATCAGGCGCATATGTAAACCACCCAACTAGCAATTGTCGAATAACCACAGTTTAGCCATAGTTTATAGTATTGTGTCTTTGGAGGTTTGGGCTAAGCGCGTAATACTATGGAGTTGTCATAGAGACATGTGCTCAACCCTCATATGTATGTACATGTGTATGTATGTATGTATGTGCAAGCACAACAGACGCCTCGCTGACGAAGACAAACAACTGATTGTTATACTTCTAGGGAGGATAAAGTTTTCTTACTCACTACTATGTTGGTATGTGCGTACATTAAGGAGAGAGTGTGAATGTGCGTCTTCTGTAGATATTTGCAGCTGGGGATGATTTTTCATAAACCGTATTAAATTACTTAAATTTCTGCGTATTTAAAATTGATAGTTTAGCGGGTATTTTTCGTTGGAACACTTTTATGGTTGCGCCACAAAACCGAAGCACTGATGCGGTTTTGCTATGGGTGGGTGGGAGTGTATGTTTTTAAATGACTAAGGGATTTGTATGAAAGTAAAAACGAAGTATTATTTATGTAAAGGCAAAATGCCAAATCAATAGAGCTGTTTTTATATTATTTGTCGGGTTCAATAAGAAGCCTCAAAGATAAGTGAGCTAAAATTGTGCTTGACGAAGTAACACGGAGCCAGTTTTTCGACAGAAAATCATCTAAAAGCGACGAGTATTCAACAAAGATTTTTATGCTGTTTTCCTTTTTAGAGATACATATTTTTCTTAACTTAAAATATAACTCATGTGTTTC
Organism: Rhagoletis zephyria; assembly: GCF_001687245.7. NCBI lineage: Eukaryota > Metazoa > Arthropoda > Insecta > Diptera > Tephritidae > Rhagoletis > Rhagoletis zephyria. The sequence continues at coordinate 62,418 of NW_016158507.1, read as the reverse complement.
AATTTTAATTTTTCAATCGGAAATAAACCAAAAAGTGCATGTAAGAAAATTTCCCAAGATGGGAAATTTTTATTTATTAGTGAAAATACTAGATTATTAATTTAAAGGTGTTTCAAGTTATTAATAGCTATTACTAAAGGTAATGCAAAAATTTCCCTGCTTATGGATTTTTTTTCTTAACTTAAAATATACTTAGTGTCTCAATTTTACTTTTTTCAAGCAAAGA
>NW_016158507.1:55787-61636 GCF_001687245.7 Rhagoletis zephyria | reverse complement strand
TTACTTCTATTTTTGATCGCTTCGAGGCATGATTTACTGTCAGAAAATGCTTGAAGGGTTTTCCTGGTTAGACTGGATTCAGCCCACTCTAAGCCGCATCGACAGCCAGTGCCTCTCCTTGAAAAACTGCACGTATCGTGGAGTTTGAATATAAAGCTTTCCCACCTGTTCATTTGTCTGCTTATGACAAACGCGGCCCCGCATTTGCTTGTGTCCTGCTTGCTTCCGTCCGTATATATTTGAGTACAGTCAAAGGTGTCTAGTGAGTTTAGTTCTTCTTGAGTGTTCACAATTCTGTATGTAATTGTTTGACGCTCGGCTAGATGTAATTGCTGATGCTTTTGTACACGACTTTAGAGACTCGTGTTACTGGCATGCTCGAGAGTACCCGTTTTCTTCACCTCATCTAATCTCATACATTGTAATATCTCTTTAAATGTAAAGGTATGAATCCAGAAAGGACTAATGCTGAAGTTAGACCGTGTGATGGCGCGTATAGCAAATGTTCTCTGAAACGTTTGAAAAAGGCGGCGTATGTAGTAAAACTTGGTGGCTTTACCCCATATCGCAGCAGCGTAAGTAATGGTAGATTCCACCACTTGCTGGTAGATGCTTATTACATTTTCGGGGTGTACATCCCATGTTGGTCTCACGAATCTGCATAAATTTGTGAATATACGCTGGGCTTTTGTCAAAACATATCGGACGTGTTTAACGAACTTCAGGCGGTTGTCGATGATAACACCAAGAAGCTCAATATCATCCAGAAAGCTTAAACGAACGCCATTAATCACGATTTTAACGTTCGTTGACTTTTCTGTGAACGATATGATTTGCGTTGTATCCTCTCCAAATACTAATTTGACTCCAATACCCCATTGATGTACATATAATACTAATAGCGTTTTCTTTTCTCGAAATAATGTTGCATTTATTCTGCCCTGCGCCGGGGCTGTCAAGTGCATATTGCGTGCTCGCCCTTTAAAATGTTGCACTCTGATAATGTTGCCTTATACAAAGGTGACATTTTTTGCGAGAAAAGAAAACGCCATAAGTGCTGTATTAACGCTCGTTTCGAGATATTTAACTGATTCTGTGCTCACGGTAAAAAGAACATCGTCGGCGATCTTCGCCCTGCCCGTAATTAGATTTTTAATTTAATCGTTTTGGTCCAACATTTTCTCCAACAGTCCACGATATCCATTGGCAAATTCATCGGCTAAGATTATGGTTTGGTGGTCGTTTGCCGCCTTAAATAAACTAACTAAAGTGTTATGTCCATGAAAAAGGTCCCCGGCGGCAACAATGATCCGGATCTATAGTGAATTTGCCCTAAAAACTTTATCTTATAGTTGGTGGCAATTTCAAAATGGATGGTTATCCTTGTTCAACAGAAATACAATATACATACATAGACTGAGATGAAATACCTTAAAAGCCAGTTTCACGAAAGCAATTTAAGTGAAACATTATTTTTTCTGTCAGGTTCTATATTAAATTAAATTAAAAAAATAAAGCTTCATTAAATTGCTTTTATTAAACTGGCTTTTAAGGTATTTCGACAGGTAGTGGTTTGAGATTTACCACTGCACAAATCACACCCCTGGTATGTCCGAATGAAGCTTTAACGCATAATAATATTGGCAAATCACATCCATTAGGCCAATCGTAATACACGAGAGTTCGATATATTCAATAATGCAACAGGTCGATTTAGTCTGACATTCACCGCACCTTTTTTCACTTGTCGATTTTTAGTAACCACTCGACCTCAGCATCACCTCACATCTCTTTTTTGCAATTGGACTTCCTTTACCGTTTCCAATACATGTTTTGAAAATTCGTCAAATCGGATCATAAAAAAAAGATTTTTAGTAATAACTCAACTCCAGCGCCAACTGGCGGGTTAAATTGTGAAACTAAGCTATCCAGAGTCTCACTCAAACACACACACACAACTTTTTTGAAATCCCTCCAGCCATTTAAGATTTCACTCACTAACATACCTACAGACAGTGGCGTAGCCAGGGGGGATTTGGGGGGATAGATCCTCCCCCTTCGTCAGTGAAATTAAACTTTTTATTTTTGAATTAATAACATAATACTATTTTACCCTTCCGATTTATAATTTTTTTTTATTTCAGACTGATGACAAATTATCTTTTAATGAATATATAAAATTATCGGTTGGTGGATTATGTATTTGAATATTTGCGAAATACCCTAGGCCATTTTGCTTAGTTCCCCACAGTGTTGGAAAATAATCTATAATCTATACAAAAACTGTACTTTTCGACTCTAAATTGTATCGACTTTTTAATTTGCTCATATGCATGCATGCATACATAAATTCCCTTTAAGACCAATGCTTTGAGGGTATTCATGGGAAAGTTTATGTACATTTACATATTTTACACTTTTAACATAAATGTCAAGGCAGATATTTTAAGATACACTTCTTAACAAACAAATTTTTTTAAGTTATTATGAATGGATAAAAGAGTCATCTTCTTTGAATTCAGTACTAAAACTTGACATTTCAAGTGCTTATCAAAACTTTATACATGTTAACTAGATTGGCCATTTATCTTAAAATTATATAATTTTAATTATTTGCTTATACAAATGCAGTTTAACAAAACCCGTATAAATCCAAAGTTTAATCTTTGCGCCACATTAAAAAAATCAACAAACTTTCGTAAAGCTTTTTAATTAGATTTCCTAGCAAAACATATTTTGAGTGTGCAGTTTTGTAGCCCGATCAATTCAAATAAAGCGCATGTTTAAAATACATAGCTACGACTTATCGTTGATTTTTAATATTTTTTTTTATGAAGGCGTTGCTCATTTTGTTCATTAAAAAAAATCGACGAACATACTTAGATAATATGGAAGAAACTTACCGACATCGTCAAAAATATCCCATACATCAACTGTAAATCACAGTTACATTAAATTTGCACTTTATTAGACTAAAATTGAATGACCTAAAAACTGCAAAATATTAATAGATAAAATTGAAATAGAAAGTTCGAAATTTTTACGAAAGTTTGTCGATTTCTTTTTAATGTTGTTCAAAGATTAAACTTATTTTCATTTAGTGTTTGTTAAGAAATAAACTATATTTTTATAAGCATATAATTCAAATTAAAATATAATAAAATAAATAGTCAAATCTAGTCATTATGTGAGTGTCGTAAAGTTATGATATTTAAGAACATCTCTTTCATAATTAACGACGACACTGTTTCTCTATGAAGCTGATTTCAACAATTTGTTTTAATAAAATTTAGTATCGAAAATATTCTTTCAAAACTTGCCTAGGAATGTGATATAATGGTTCGTTCAAAACCTTTTTTCAAAACTTATAAAGGCAAAGATGAGAAGGCGAGGGCAAAAAGAGAATAAAAAAGTTTCCCGCAGTGGATTTCTAAAACGGTATGGTAATTTAATTTTTTAAATTTAAATAAAGCATGAAGACCCCATGGAATAAACGAGTAGATAAAAAATTAATAACGGTAAAACTGGCACATACATAAATATATGAAAGAATGCACTCAGGCGACGCCTGTAGCCATTGTGTGTCACAAATTTAAGTTATCGATGCAAATTTTTTTTCATTAGCATTAAAAAATGTTTATAAAATATATATATATATATTTGTATGTATGCACCTTTAGGTTTTTCATTGAATGTTTCCGTAAGTAAGCCTTTGCNGTAAACTTTTATTAGGTAGCCGCAAACTAACAAGGCTAACAAGGCATAAAAATGCATTATGCATTTTGGTGTGAAAAAATATTTAGCATTTAGCATTAAAAAATGTTTATAAAATATATATATATATTTGTAAGTATGCACCTTTAGGTTTTTCATTGAATGTTTCCGTAAGTAAGCCTTTGCATGTCAAAATTTGTTATCATCACGGCATCAATTGAATGGAAAAGTGTTGTATTAAATCAAGCACATTTAATTACTGGTCATAAATCTATGTCAAAGTATCAGGAAATGCAATGGCATTCTACAGCAGCAAGCCTACTTCTCTGAGCGTGTGCGTGTTGTGAGAGCCCTCACACATTTACATGCATAGATAAACAAGCGATGGATATGTGTGTAAAATTGGAAATATGCATTAACACAAATAACAAGCCACCATTGTAAACCATAACTAATTGTTAACAAATTGTAATCATAAATNCTCATAAATCTATGTCAAAGTATCAGGAAATGGAATGGCATTCTACAGCAAGCCTACTTCTCTGAGCGTGTGCGTGTTGTGAGAGCCCTCACACATTTACATGCATAGATAAACAAGCGATGGATATGTGTGTAAAATTGGAAATATGCATTAACACAAATAACAAGCCACCATTGTAAACCATAACTAATTGTTAACAAATTGTAATNATTTACATGCATAGATAAACAAGCGATGGATATGTGTGTAAAATTGGAAATATGCATTAACACAAATAACAAGCCACCATTGTAAACCATAACTAATTGTTAACAAATTGTAATCATAAATTAAAGGTAAAAACGAAATGGTAACCCACGCGGTGTGGTGCGAATGAGCTGTGGCAGAAGATATTGAAGGGAAGGTTTTTTTTTTCGAAAGAAACTAAAATATATGTGGAGGTGTGGGAAAAATGTGGTTTGAGTGGCAGAGGCGAGGGCACAAAATAAACGTGAGTAAAATGAGGTTTTTACTTGAATTGGAAAGCAATGCCGCGTTGCTCTTCAGCTTTAAGAAAGTCCATTTTGGTGCAGTACAATGGAGTAGACATGAAAAGTCTTATGTATGGGAGATGTGGAAAAGTATAATTAAGTAGTAAGATTTGAAAAAAAAAATAATAATAATTGTATTACACGCAAAATCATAAAAACAAACTTCCAGCCGCACCCTAGCCCGAAAAAAAATATTGCATTAAAAAAAAAACTTTATAGAAACATTATCGTTAGGAAAAATTGCAGCTAAAAGCAAAAATAAATACCTGCCAGGGTTACAATAAATAACAAAGGTCAACATGCAAAGCCACTTTCAGCTCAGCGCCTTGTGGCATGCAACTGCTGCTTGCAAAGACAAAGGCAAAGGCTATGAAAATATTTGTACACGGAGGGCGCAAAAGTGCGCCACAATCACAAAAATTTTAAAGCAAAAAAATAAGAAAATGAATGCGAGAATTAAGTAAGCAATGCATAAAAACTTAACAAAAAAAAAAAAAATACTATAGCTTTTAGTTAACTGGCGCTGTCTGCCAGCCAGCCTTGCGTGGCGCACCCAAGCGCACCACGGAGCTGAGTTCAAATGGACACATTATTCGTTTGCGCTAGGCTAGTGCATGCATAGTTTTATATGCAACACGATAAGTGCTCGTCTACATACAAGCTCATTTTTTTCATTATATAATTTTTTACTTTTTAACATATTAAAGGCTTTTTCACGCTTCGGCGATAGCTTTTCAGCTGCAGTGCGCTACAATGGTCAAGAAAAAAATATGAAAAATAAGCTAATAAATACAATAATAACCGATGTAGATATGTATGTATGTACATAGTTATATAATCGCCATCATCAGGCGAACATAAAACGCATTGACGATGATGATAAGCCAAATGTTAATTGTGACCAGCACTCAGCAAGAATCAGGCAAAAAAGCGAGTTAGCTTGCAATGAGCACGTAAGCACGCATAGCTGCAGTTGTGAGCATAAAAATAGCACAGACAAAAGTGACAGAGTATTGACAATGTGCTGGTTAACTGTTTTCAAATCGATAACTAAATATTAATGTCGATAACGATAAAGAGAAGTGTAATTCAGTACAAGAAACGGCGTCGTATTCAAAAAATAT
>NW_016158507.1:51292-55687 GCF_001687245.7 Rhagoletis zephyria | reverse complement strand
AAGAGAAGTGTAATTCAGTACAAGAAACGGCGTCGTATTCAAAAAATATATCTATAGGCGTATATATAGTACATAGATAATTGTATCGGTAACAATTTTGTTAAATATATCTACATATATATCGGTCAATGAAATTAGAAAAGATGAAAAGAAAAGTAAGCCTATTACTTTATCGATATTGATATATTTATATCGATACTTCGATAACCTTTTACCGATAAACATATCGATAACAATTCGGACAATAGTTTCGAATAACCTATAAAAATGCGTATAAATGTATTTTTAAATACGCCGATAAAATTATCGATAACAAAGTAGTTTAATATATCGATAAAAACATTGATATCATTTCAGCAGAAAGTATATAGAAAATATATTGATTAAAATATTTGAAACAATATCTGGTATAAAATTGCTTAACATAAAAGTCGCTAAGTTTATCGTATAACATAGCCATATAAATTTATCAACATTATAGTGCACGGGCAATATGTTGCCCCGTGTGAAGAGGACCACCAAAATTCTGTTGCGGTGCAAATTTTTTTCCACTAGATACTCGGGCTCTGCCNTACTATAGGCGTATATATAGTACATAGATAATTGTATCGGTAACCATTTTGTTAAATATATCTACATATATATCGGTCAATGAAATTAGAAAAGATGAAAAGAAAAGTAAGCCTATTACTTTATCAATATTGATATATTTATATCGATACTTCGATAACCTTTTACCGATAAACATATCGATAACAATTTGGACAATAGTTTCGAATAACCTATAAAAATGCGTATAAATGTATTTTTAAATACGCCGATAAAATTATCGATAACAAACTAGTTTAATATATCGATAAAAACATTGATATCATTTCAGCAGAAAGTATATAGAAAATATATTGATTAAAATATTTGAAACAATATCTGGTATAAAATTGCTTAACATAAAAGTCGCTAAGTTTATCGTATAACATAGCCATATAAATTTATCAACATTATAGTGCACGGGCAATATGTTGCCCCGTGTGAAGAGGACCACCAAAATTCTGTTGCGGTGCAAATTTTTTTCCACTAGATATTGGGGCCCTGCCCCCTTGTTTGATGCAATGGATATATGAATGCATGCCTGGCAATCTGTTGGTCGAGGGCAGCGGCGCTGAAAAAGTGACAGGAAAAACTGTATTACATGTGCTACGCTCGAGGCCCAGAGAGAAGCAGTGGAGATCATACTCTGCCTCCCTTCTGGTTCCGAACAACGAAACCCATAAAAGGCCACATATCGATTCGATGTGTTGCTTAGGAGCAACCCACTCTCAGCGCTGCAGCGAGGAGGTACGATGAAAAAGAGCCCTTACCACATAACAGCTCGCCGCTGAGAAGCGAGGGAGACCTTGATACCCAACCCCCAGAGCTATCGTTCTGGAGACGATTTCATGCACTAAATCATACCGGAGAATGCGACAATCTGTTAATTGGTGGAGGTTCTTATCTGATACTATCATTATACGTATTCCCGTATACGGACGGGTTCAAACGGAATCGAGTCCCCTCTGAGCCGTTTTTTTAGCTCTCGTTGCCCTTGAAGTGAATACTACTGTATTTTAGGCAGAGATGATCGTCATATCTGTGGCTGCTACAAAGAGAATTAACAGAGGCAGATCTAATCACATGCTCGGTTAGCCAAGCAGATATCAAGGTAAACAGGTCTGTGTGAATGGGCTCGAAAATTTTACACCACGCCATATCTGGACTGAGCGAGTTTGGAAGGCGTAATGCCGGTTCAATTATTTTATTGTCAATACATGATTTTGATGGCCCGGTTACAGTAGGTTTGGGGATATATGTACATACATATATATTGGTTCAAAAGCTTTAGTCAGACGAATTACTTTATAGAATTATTATGGCTACTTTCAAGACACCGGTTGGCAGTGGAAAAAACCGCTTGAAACCTAAAAAAAACGGGGAAACTTTAATCCGGCGTTGGTTGGACAAACTTTTTGATTTATGGACTATTCTTAGACTAAACGCAAAACTTATTTCCTCGTCCCAGTACTTCAACAGAATTTGGTATAAGAGATGCGGTCGAATATGGCACATTGGCGTCACTTCGACAATGGCAAACCCAAGATCTCACCGGTTGGTCAGTGATGATGAACCAAGAGCAATCTGAAATACTTGTTTGACAAGTGCATGCTCTCAACCTTTACGGTAAGAAAATATAGCCAATTTGTTGAGCTTCGTAGTACAGTATTCCCCGCTTAATTTACCGCCGGTTAATTTGTTTCCCCTCACAATTGGTTAAAAATATTTGCTGTCGGAAAGAAGTATACCTCCAATTTTCCTGCTTAATTAATTTCCTGGTTAACTGAACCAAAAATATTTGAATTAAATGGGGAATACTCTGGTACTTAACTTTTTACAAAGCAATGCTATTTTCATTCCCACCACTGTCAATTGCTTGATGTTTCATTGCATGTATCATGTAACTATGCGCGCACATCTTCACTTTGCTCAGTGAGTGACATTCAGCTAAGCTGCACTTTACGTCGCCTTAAAATATTGTTTACAAGCGCTGTTAATGTATTTTAACTCATTGTTGTTGTCGCTGTTGTCTCATTTGTCATGCGGCGCTTGCATTGCTTGTGATTTGCTGATTATTCTTATTGTTGTAAGCTAGCAAAATAAATGTGGCTTAAAAAGTGCACCGATTGTGAGCGATGATTAATGACTGCATTTTGATAGATTTTGATTTTAAATTTACTATTGTGGTCGTTTCAAAGCGTTTTTTGTAATACAGGGATTATGATAAATAGCATGGGAAGTTTTTAATATAAACATAAATATTTTGTATGTTTGTATAAGATGTCTAAGATTTTATAAAATTGAATTCCATACCGAAACCGAGACTTTGTAGACTTTATTGGCTAATCTTTTAAAGGATAGGTTAGGTTAGGATAAGGTGGCTGCCGGCATCCAGTATAGGAAAGAGGCACACTTAAGCTTAGTGGACCCATTGCGGTACCGTTTGAAAGCTCAGACGAAAGTCATTGGACGGTTTTCCCACAAAGCAGCGGGCGTTTATGATTCCGGTAAGTTGTATAAGTAAGTAGAGGACGTTCTGGGCGAATCAATGAGTTGGACCTGTTCTTGTCGAAGCCGGGCCAGTTTTAATGGATCGTTTTACACGTGGCTTCTTCCCATCATCTTTTTACATGGTAAATTAACACAGAGTCTACTCTGTTTCACTAGAAATGAGAGCACTTAAGCTAATTAGGCCCATTGTGCGAGAGTAGCAGATTACTAAATTGTATCTGATCTGGTCATTATCTTTTAACGAATTTGAAGTTAGACACTTATTTCATGATCTCTTGAAGATATGATCGATTAAATCAGGTTTGGTTTTCAAAACCCAAACTTCATTTGGACGAGGAGGGCAGTACTCTAGTAATTTTAATCGCTCGTTCAGCCTCCAATTTGAAAAGAATCTACTTCAATAGTGAAAAGCGTAATCTGCCTATCAATCCATGTAATTTTAGTGGGCAACTCGACACTAGAAAGGTACTTCAACTGACCTTAGAGCACTTGAGAGTTCAGAAAAGCGTGTTCTCTAAAGAACCTGCGGACTGCGGATACACCAATGAAAGTATATATGTCCAATTATAGGCCCCTGTGGGGCGGATAACTTTTTNTTCCTATTTAGAAAAGATTCTACTTCAATAGTGAAAAGCGTAATCTGCCTATCAATCCATGTAATTTTAGTGGGCAACTCGACACTAGAAAGGTACTTCAACTGACCTTAGAGCACTTGAGAGTTCAGAAAATCGTGTTCTCCAAAGAACCTGCGGACTGCGGATACACCAATGAAAGTATATATGTCCAATTATAGGCCCCTGTGGGGCGGATAACTTTTTGGGTTTCTGGGCCCTCACGATTCAAAGGGGTCAGCGATATAGACTTAAGTCTGAAAANGCGTGTTCTCTAAAGAACCTGCGGACTGCGGATACACCAATGAAAGTATATATGTCCAATTATAGGCCCCTGTGGGGCGGATAACTTTTTGGGTTTTGGGCCCTCACGATTCAAAGGGGTCAGCGATATAGACTTAAGTCTGAAAAACATTATATTGACCACTGGAAATCCCGGCATGGCTAATATGTGTGTATGTGTATATTTTAAGTCTTAAAAGACTGGACTTGTTCAGGAGCATTTCAATATTGATAACCTGTTCGGAGCTAGGTTGGGACCATTTCGGGACTAGGCTGGCAGTAGTTTGGGATGTCTGGGGCTTGGTTTGGGACCCGTTCGGGACTATATACAAAATTTTTTCAGACTCATAATTATTATCAAAAGACTTTTATAATATAAGTCTCAAAATAAAAGTCTTTGAAG
>NW_016158507.1:36596-46280 GCF_001687245.7 Rhagoletis zephyria | reverse complement strand
TTTTTTATTTTTCGGCTTAATTGCGTCATTCGGAAATTTTTCTTAAATGATGGGCATCCCATTCAAATATAGGAGTACACTTTTTACGAAATACTTCACTTCATTTCATCTTTCCGTTACTAATATATTCATTTATCTAAGACTTTAAGTAGTCTACTCAATAACTGCACATTCCGTTTAAATGCAAACTTTTACGGGATTTTAACTTCAAAACTGCAAATTACATTAAAATTATACAATTTTCACCAATTGTTTTTTGCATACCACGCAAGTATCTACTTTTTTGTATGTAAGTATGGTTTGAAAAAGTTCATTACGCGCCTAAGTAACATTTCCTTAGTTGCACAATCTGCTTAAATGCGAATATATTCTTCTTCTTTGGCTCTGCAAACGCCTAAGCGATTTTTAAATGAGAATATATTGCTAAGGTTAATTTAGTTAAAAAATAGTATATTTATCCGCATATACTATTGAAACGTTTAGCTGGTTTAAGTGCACTACCTGCATAAATGCACGTATTGCCTAATTGCGCAACCCGCTTAAGTGCAACATTAGTTATTTTCTTCCATGTCCTGCTTATTACAGTTTAGGACACGCTTATGCGTACGTTATGCTTAATTGCGTAATCCGCTTAAGTGCACATCTTTTTAAATTTTTAATAAAGTTTCTGGAATGATTTTTTCTTAACCAGAGCTTGTTTTTAATTTGTCTTACCGGCGCTAAACCTTAATCAGTCACTTCCTGTATTTGCATTCATTTGTTAGTAGAATCCGGTGTAATCGTCAGCATACGTACATATGTACATTCATATATTCAAACATACGTACTTACGTAACTAGATACGAGGCATGTATGTACATATGTCGTTAAAAAAAGTATAGAAAAGCATTTTATCGTTATTAATTTGCATATGAAATGTTGCACACCCAAATATAATTTCCGGGCCCAGCTCAAGTTGACCCACTCCAAATAAAAATTTCATAACAGCACACATGCTCACATATGCATAACTGAAGTTTAGGCATCCCTAAAAGGGTAAATACAGCACGCTGCACTAACAACAACCCCTTCTCGGAAGAATTTAAACCCAAAAATTTTATATAATAAATGCCACCACATGCCGCACACCGTCAGCGATTCCGATTTTTGCTTTTCACGCGTATTAGCGCTCAGTGCTGACATATGTTTTGCAGTGTTGCATAATTTTCTGGGGGAGTATGGTGTTGTCTGAAAGGTGTAAGCACTACACTCCTTTGCCATAAAAAAAAATCAGCCCAGTCGATGTAATAAAATTTCTAGCCGTATGCTAAATGCCTTTTTCTGTGTCATCACTGCGGAAACAAGTTACGCCTACTTTGGCACTAAAATGTATTTAGCTCTTTGATAGACAACGTTGAGTATTTTTTATTTTGTTTTTTTTTTCAAAAATTTTTTTTTTTTTTTTGTTCAACGAAAAGGCAGCTTGCATGTGGCCGCAACCATTTAAGTTCATTTTTGTTTTCTTTTTCGCCATGTTTGACTGGCAACTTTGCTCACTTTTTGCTGTATAATAATTACATTGCAATGATTTTTCAAAAAAGCAAAAAACATACATAAATCATGCACAAAAAAAGCTACTGCGCCTTGAAGTATGTTACACATTGGCAAATTTGTGCTTTGTGACAGTTACATGTATGTACATATTTTCCCAATTTTCGTTGGCAAGTGCCCGCAGCTGGCCTTTGTTTGTCTTCCACTTGCGCTTCGGAAATACTTTAGAGCACTGCTGTCGCCCCTCCACCTTTTGTGGCATTGCTGCCCTTCTCTGCTTTGGCAGCCTTGTTATTGGCATTTGCTGCCGTCGTTGTTTTTTTATTTTTTATTTTTTTTTTTTGTTGCACTTTTTTAGCTGCTACTCAACAATTGCATGCAACAATCTCGCAAGGCACCGTCAGTTCACATTCGTCTTTCAACAGTCAGCTCAACTGCAAAAAGGTCGCTATCAACAGCAAAAAAAATAAGTTGAAAATCGGAAAATTGACATATGAAAGCAACAAAAAAAAGTAAATACATTCATTCTTGTTTGGGGCGTCGCCGTCGTCGGCGGTAGTAGTCACTGTCTACACGCGATTTTCAAGTGCGTTGCACGTCTGCGAATGTCTACATAGATCACGCCACACCACGCCATCCGCCTGCCCATTCCCTAACTACTTATATACGTACATAGGTATGTACATTAGGGTGGCCCAAAAAAAGCATGGGAATAAGTAAGGTCGGAATTTTAATGCTCTCACCGCCTAGGAGTGTTCTATACCGAAAAAATATGCCTCTATTTTATTATTTCGAAATAAAAAATATTTAGAGGTCGCTCAAAGCGCTCAAAGTTTTCCATGTATATCAATATTTTTCAATCGAAAAATTTCTCTACAGGAGATTCCCTATAATAATACTCGATTATTTATTTAACCATTTTTTTCATAGTAACTATAATTCTTAGGTGCGTCAAAATCCCCCAAAAATGCAATGGGGGGCGGCACCAATAAAAAAATCGTTCGTATTAAAGAATGGTTAAATAAACAATTTGGTATTATTATTGGAAGTCTTCTGAAGAGAACCAGAGTTTTCCGATCGAAAAATATTGATTTTCAAGAATTCCATACCACTTCGAAGAAAAGTGGTTTTCCCCATATAAAATACGCGGCAAACTTTGAGCGCTTTGAGCGACCTCCAAATATTTTTTTGATTTCAATATAAAAAAACAGGGGTATATTTTTTCCGACGTAAAACAATCCTCATTACTTTTTTTTTTGCCACCCTAATGCACATACAAAGAGTATATTTCGCTACCATTGCGGCACAATCCAATCAGCTAACCTTTGCCTTTGTTGACTTCGCTGCCTTTACTGTTTGTTTTACTGCCCCTTAACGACTTAAATTACAATTTTATTAAGTACACGAAAGGGGCACCGCTGATAGCGTTTAATGTCTCGAATTCGCATTATTGGCGCCATTACGACGCATTGGTCGCAGAGTGGTGGACAATAATATAGAGGAGGAAATTATTTAATTTTAAGTGATGTATTTTCTTTAGGGGCATAAAATCGAAGTGAACGTTGAAAGTAAATTTTTTGTTTAAAAAGCTATAAAAATGTAAATGATTATTTCCGTCGCTACTCACCTTCCCACGGACAACCGACAATTTCGGCGCGCAAACACACCGTCCGATCGTATTGTCCATATGGATATATGCGTATTTTCGATGCAAATATTATTGGTTGCAATAGGTTTTCCACTTCACTGTACGTGTTGATGTTGCCAGGCAGAATCTGTTGAAAAACGGAAAAAGATTCATAATATTATTTCAGGTTGTTTTAAAATATTGTTTTTAATTCTTTTTTTTTTTTTAATTACTAAGTATTAACAATTGGTTGTGGAGTCCTTAGGCACCTGCTAGGCTGGCGGAGGAAATCAGCCCATGATTGGAATATCCTAGCGCAACAGAGATGACATTCTCAAGAAAAAATCTTCGAAGTTAGGTTAAAGCGGCAGCCATTTATTTCCTTCATTCCATGGAAATTTAATCTACTGAGCGAGCTTTATGTAGCACAAAAAATTTAGAATTTTCACAGAGCTCAAGTCGCTTAAAAACTTAAAAAGTACTTGCTAAACTATTGGCTGCGCATCTTTGCCAGGATAGGATAGTGGCCGAGNTAATTTCGATGATTTTCCTTCTTCCCCGCCGCTGCAGCTGCGAAAAAATTGTTGTTTGTATAGACTAACCTCTTACCATGCGAGCCCTTTAAGACACTGTTCGTTAATACCCTGATTAAAAAGCTAAAGGCAGAACTAAACGCCAGGAAATGAAGGAACAACGGTTAAGCCGAGTACGATCGCTTTACATCAACATGCGGCCAAATTGATCTGATAGTCTGGCAAGTGGGTTCTATGAGTTTAGTCTTTAATCTGTCTTTGTAGGAAGTTAGCGGTATACCAGCGTCTTGAGTAGAATTCAGCACTGCTCTGTTCCGTGTTTTACCTTGTCAACTTGTCAACTTGTCGGCCATACTAGTTGCCAAGAATGTCCCTGCATTCTAAGGCTACTTTCGGCGTTGTTCTGGTGGCTGTCAGAATATATAAGTATAGCCTGCTTTTGAGGGGTGGAGGTATGACTTAACCAGCGGCCTGCATTATGCACCTCAAGTTCTGATTGAAAAACGTTACTGTGGCCCGGTAAGCGAAAACTGAGGGTTTTCAGCAGTGGACAAGCATGGAAGCCGTCCACTGTAGATACTGGTTTCATATTGGCTCTGGATAGGGTCATGTTTATCGTCGGCAACCAGGCAGTGACCCCGTAGTAGAGTATGGGTCTTATACAAGCTATGGCTTTTCTCCCATTTTTTGCTTATACCTTACAGGCGTACAGCGCGGTAATGGCTTTCTTGGAGCTGTCTTCGATGTTTCGCTTGCAGTCGAGTTTCCTGTATAGAATAAACCCAAACTGACCTTAATTATTCTACTTAAAATAAATAACATTTTTATTTCTTGGTTAAGAGTATTATCCGGCCTTCGTAGAATTGACGCTGAGTTCACATTCCTTAGACCAGATATTTATAAGGCCGAGGCCATTTTGTAAGAGGGTAGAGGTAAAATTTTTCAATATTCACAGCATTGATTTATGATTGGCTTTCACTAATGAAAAACACCTGTTTACCTTTTAAATCAGTTCGCAGTTCGCTTATATTTACCCTCCATTATAGCTGAGTCCTTAGCCTGGTAGATACTACGATGATCCGGTAGTAGAAACTAACGACTCAGGGTAGGGTTGCGAGAGAGAAGACCCCTCCCCCTACGTCGTTCATTTTATAAACATCTGTAAAAATTACTATATTACCAGGTGGAGGATAGTAGTTGTCTACCCGGGCCCCCTGCTTGAGATTTTCATGGCGAAGTTTCTGTCTGGAACCAGAGCTTCTACACAACAAAACAAGGCAATGGGATTTTTAAGTTTACACCATTCTTATCAGGAAAACAAGAGGAATTGAACAAAACTGAGTTCCCGGACGCATTCCAAGGTTCGTTTTAAGCATCCCAAAGTGAACACCAATATATCACTTCACATATGTATGTACGTAGCACTCTTAAGCATTTCCACTTTAAAATTAAATCACTCAAAAACTTCGTTTCTGATTCCATTCCATCCACGCATTCACTCACCTCTTTTCCCTGTGTATTTTTCCAACGTAGCCATTTGGTGAAACCCGGTCGCCAATACTCCAGCACATACGCTTCTGTATATTCTTGACCTTGACCCTTGCCATAGCGACCCTGCGTACGTATCGCCGTAATGACGTGCGTTTGCAGCAGATCCACCTGCAGATATTCCTTCAACGCATTTGAGACCATGTGTTTGGGGCACCAAGCGCCGCCGTTATTATCGGTTTTCAGTCTGAAAAGAGGGTGAGAGAAAAAAAAAGCATTTTTTAAAGCGAGCTTAAACGAAGGGGAGTAAAATATGTACGGCTAATATATGAATGTATCTGAAAGTATGTACATAGTACATACAGGTATATTTACATGTAAAATAAGCGCTTGAAAGGTTGAAATCTTTTATGTACACACATGCCTAGATTAAAAAAAATCGACCTCAAAATGGGCGGAGAGAGTTGTTGAAATAAAATCTGTGCGTTAATTAAAATTTACCCACAAAGCCCCGTAGTCGTCTGCCGCTTGAGCAAATTTGTATTATCTCCTTCATGGAAGCGGCGTGCGCGTTGCCATGCATGCACAAAAAAAAATACGAAAGTAAATGCAAATGTTCGGCTGATTGGTGGCCGTTGATAAGCAACCGGCGTCGCCGCCATAGCCGCCTCGGCCACTGCCGCCTTCATCATAGCCATGGCTATGAAATATGCGCACAGTAGCAATTGCAAAATGGCTAGCCGCCGCCGGGCCGCACCCGCCCATTTAATTTTTTATTGTTGATTGCTTTGGTAGCTGTGGCGGAGTCTACCTTTGGCCATGCTAAGGAGTAGTATCGCATCGGCGCTAGAAGAGGTAGCCATAGTTAGTATTAATGAACAGCTAGCTACTCTATAACATAGCGGCAATAACAACAAAAATTATGTTGGTTTAAAAATCTTTATCGAACTCTTAAAGTCAACGGTTGTTATTGAGTGCAGCACGGTCGTTGTCGTCATCGTAAAATTTGTGGCATGCAGCACATTGTTCTGACATTTTAATACGCGCAACGTGCAACGCGCATAACGCCAAAAGCGCCAGCAATAGTTGTAGTTGTATATAGTTGCGCGCTCGCTTCTCTTGTCGGCAGAAAATAAAATAATATATAGTACATGAATGTATGTAAATCTATAAATTAATTGAGTTTAAATGACGGCACCACACAGTGTTTGGCATTTGGTGCGCTCAAGCGTAGAACGCATGCGACAGCAGCAAGAAGAAGAAGAACAACAACAACGGCAACAGCTACGCAAAGCCACGATGTTTCAATTTCAAGTGGCATGGCTTAACTAAATGCGGTTAAGGCGGTTTACGCAACGCATAGGAGTACAGCTCATTTATAGGTATATGTACGCGTATATTAGGGTGGTCCAAAAAAAAAGTAAAGTCGGAATTTTAGTGCCACCACACCCTAGCATTGTTCTATATCGAAAAAATTATGCCCCTATTTCTTTTTATTTTTGAAATCGAAAAATATTTGGTGAGTGCTTAAAGCGCTCAAAGTTTGCCATGTATCTTATAAGGGGGAAAAAACAACTTTTCGTGGAAATGGTATAGAATTCTTGAAAATCAATATTTTTCGAACGAAAAGACCTGTTTCTCTTCAGGCGACTTCCAATTATAGTATCCAGTTGTCTCTTTAATAATTTTTTCATACTAAAAATTGTTTATTAGTTTTGACGGACCTACAAAATATAGTTTCCATGAAAAAAGGGTTCAATAAGCAATTGGATATTATTATTAAGTCTCCTGAAGAGTTTTCCGATCGAAAAATATTGATTTTCAAGATTTCTATACTGTTTCCACGAAAAGTTGTTTTTCCCCTATGTAAAATACATGGAAAACTTTGAGCGCTTTGAGCACTCTCCAAATATTTTAAGATTTCAAAAAAATAAAATAAAAATAGCGGTATATTTTTTTCGATATAGAAAATAGGGGATGGTGGCGTTAAAATTACGACTTTACTTTTTTTTGAACCACCTTAGCTTACATATTTTCCTCTATGCTCGGCCTTCCTTTCCAGCTTGCCGCTTCTCATCCTTCACTGATTTTGATAAGTTCGTTAAGCCAACATCAGCCAACGGGAGTCAAGCAATCGGCGGCAAGTAGCAGCAGGATGTTGTCTACGTAATTAAGGATTAATTTAAATTATGTGCTGCTGCCGCGACCACTGCCACAGCTTCATCGTAAACTGTCATTTATTGATATCCCGAAAAACCGCAGTGTGGTTCGCTGGATTAGCGTTAAGCGAAAAGCAGCTGAGCCAGTCCGAGGGGTAAATGCAAAGCCGATTGGCACGCAATAGTTGAATGCCGCCATCGGGGAGTGCTTGATTGCCAGGTTTTGAGATAAAGACAAACGCACAAATCTTTTCGGAAGACAATTACCAACGTTTAATTAAGCTGCAAGGGTTTTTTCAAGTTCCAGATCAGTAAGTGTTGAACAGAGGTTAGGTTAGGCCAGATCGCATGCGGCTTTGCCAGCCAAAAAAAAAACGTTTGTTGAGATACCACTCAAGAGCATTTGAAACGCTAAATAAAAACTAGGGAAGGGTAAGCAAATCGTAAAGAACACGCCGCATGCTGTGGACGACGCTTCACAGTCAGCCCTGCAGTGACTTCTGTAGGAGTTTTTTATAAGACGCGAGTCATGGTTAAAACAACTTTAATATTGGTAAAACAATTCCGGACAATTGGTCACAAAAAAACCTCTTTCACCACCAAAAGAACGATCGGCTCGTCTCAACTAATGCAACCCATAACCATGATAGACGATTGGCTCTCAGAATAAATTGTGACCTTTCAAAAGTAAGCAGCCAGTTAATACCCTCCACGAGAGTGGAAATTCGCTAAACGGAGGTAAACACGTACATTTTTTTTTGTTGGAACCAGGCACGAAAACATCTTCATAGTTTACATATGCATTCTGACAGAACAGATATTTTTCAATCCTACCATCCAATTTTGACCCGTTGGTCTATTACCATTATCATTACCATCACCATTTATTTTACTACAAAATTTACTATTACCATCACAATATCGCAATTCTGTATGTCTTCAGATGCAGGAGCGCGCTACTAGAGCCTCAAGGCTGCTCTTTTGTAGGGGCGTTTCATTCGGGTGTCCTCAGTGGACATTCGTCTTCTCGATGGCAGCGGATTACCGAACGGTGAGTCTACCCTACCCATTCCATGAAGCTATTATCGGAAGTAACCTTGAACCGTGCGGTATTTTCAACCATTTTTGAAGGTTGGCTATCAGGGTGTACGTCCATCGACCTTTTGTGCTTGCGTTCCAGTTTTGTTGCCACAGCTGGATTAGTTGTTTGCGTACCCTTGCCACGAAAGCTGATCGACCTATCTCCGCACTGAGATTGTAAATCTCTTTTCGCTCGTAAGCAAGTATCTCAATTGGTATGACGCCAGAAATAACAAGAACGGTATGCAGAAGCAATGCGTAGTGCCCCTCGGCGCTGGACCGAGGACATTTGAATCCGGTATTTTTTTTTACTTTCAATGCGTCGACCCATATTTCTGCCCCATACAGCAGCATCGACTGGACTGCTGTCTTCAACAGTTTCCTAAGGCATGGCTTCGGGCCACCCACGTTCGCCATCAGCCGGCTTAGCGCCACCGTGCTCAGCGCAGTTTTTTCACATACTCCATGAATGTGTTCCCAAAGCTTGAGTTTGTTGTCAAGCTTCACCCCTAGGTATTTTTTAAACCTAGAAGTTGTCACGGGCTGTGTTCCGATCATCATGTTTGTAATTGTTGGGATCCGTTTCTTGGTAAGGAGCACGATCTCTGTTTTGGCTGTAGCCAATTACAGACCCTGATCGCTCATCCATTCACTGACGCTGCGCATTACCTGGTTCAGTTTGGGCTACGTTAGCTGTATGTTTCTTGCTGCTATGATGGCGGCCACGTCGTCCGCGAAGGCGGAAAGGGAGGCGTTCTCCGGCATTTCCGTGCGCAGCAGACTGTCATACGTGGCATTCCAGAGGTCAGTACAGTACAGACCCTGTGCCGCTCCGCCAGTTATACGTCTCTTTCTCTGACCTTGTGTTGTGTCGTACAAAAGGCAACGGTCTCTGAGGTAGCCCCGAATAATATCTAGCAAGTATGTTGAATCTTTGTATGATCGTTCCAAGGCCTCCAGCATGTCGTCCCATATTGCCGCGTTGAAGGCGTTCTTAACGTACAGTACTAGCAGCACTATTGACCGCGCCTTGTGGCAGGCTTCTTCGGCTTTATGTACCGCCTCAACTAACTGCTAAGCTAATTGCTCCTATTGTTGAGCGTCCCTTCCTGAAGTCTAGTTGTCGGAGTGAAACGCCTCCCTCGTGTTCTATGGCTGACATCAAGCGTATTTTGAGCAGACTCTCCATCATCTTGCTTGCTGTGTTCAGCATGCTGTGTGGCCGGAAAGATGAAGGAGAGTTTGGGTCCTCTTTTCCTTTGGGTAT
>NW_016158507.1:275-36496 GCF_001687245.7 Rhagoletis zephyria | reverse complement strand
TTAGCAAACAAAATCAAAATGGCTGGTTAGTCAGACGCATCGTGTGTGAACCCTATAAGGCACTTCGAATGCGCGAAAATCAAACTGTCTTTGGTCTTACCTTGCATGTTGCGGCCCAACGAAGCCTGTGTCATGCGCTGAGCTGGCAGTTATTTGAGCATCTGTAATTGCACCAGACTCCATGCCCAGTGGTTGTTTGCATGTAGCTAAAAGAGAAAGAGAAGAACTTATAATTAGAAAAATAAGATACAACATTTTGGTTACAAAAAATGTACTACGAGCTACATGATGGAAATTTATTTATGTAGGTCAGAAAGGAAGACAAAATTTGAATGACAAATGGGTTAAGAAACACAAAGTTGTGTAATAAATAGAAGTGGCGTGGTTTTCAAAAAACAGTTTACTTAGAACATTTTTGGGAAAGAAAAATATTTTTTTTTTAATGTATCTACATTAGGGGTGAATCGCGCTCAATGTGAAAAATCGGTTTTCTTATCCACCACAATATGAAATTTATTATATTTTAAGATTTCCGCCAAAATATTTCGAAAACATATAAATTTATGTGAGCTGAAGCGATTTGAAATTACTTCCACAAATCGGTTTGTTTTTCAACCAAGCCTATAAAAGTAACGAAACTCATACATATGTATAATAAAAGTGTCTGTACATTATAGATATTAAAGTAAGCCTAGTATGGGGTCTTTATTAGAGCAACAGAAGCCAAATCAACAATTTTTAGAATTTTCGTCTGTCTGTCTGTATGCTTGTACGCGCATCACTCGAAAACTAATAAATGGAATTGAATGCAGTTTTCACCAATGCACTGGTAAAGGTCTAATTTAAAATATCGGTAATAAATAATTAGAGAGTTGCCACCTGTCTCAAAGTAACAGTGTAAGTTTATTGATAAGATAAAGTAAATAACGTAGTATGGCTGTCAAAATAAAGAGTTTTTTTGAAGGCCTACAGACAAAAAAATTTTTGTGGAAGATTGCCACCTGTTTGAAAATTTTTACCTGATTGATAAGATAAATTAAATATTTCAATATCGGTATCAAACTAGAGAGATTTAGGA
The DNA here is from genome assembly GCF_001687245.7 of Rhagoletis zephyria. Classification (NCBI taxonomy): domain Eukaryota; kingdom Metazoa; phylum Arthropoda; class Insecta; order Diptera; family Tephritidae; genus Rhagoletis; species Rhagoletis zephyria. The sequence continues at coordinate 35,418 of NW_016158507.1, read as the reverse complement.
AAGTTAACTGCCAAAAATACTTTTGAGGAGGGTTGCCATCTGTTTGAATTTTTTTTTTAATTATTAAATTGAAAAAATAAGTGAAATATTGCAATATAGGTATAAAACAAAAGAGGTCTAAGAAACTTTGCAAACGAAACTATTTTTTCAGTGGGTTACCACCTATTTGAAAAATTGTATTCAGTTAAAGTGATACGATAAGGTAAATACAGAATTAATGTAGCTTTGAGGAAAGTGCACGGTATATAGAATTGAGTTATACTAGTACAAATTAAATTTCTAGGATCAAATACCTTCGAAAATATAATAACTAATACTCTTATTCATAAAAACTTAAATGTGTTTCATAAATCGAAAATCTGTTTGGAAATCGAACTTCATAAAGCTCTTCAAATCTATATTATTTTTATGAATGAAGCCATACGAATTTTGGGAGGGAGTAGCAACACAAAAATACTTTTGAGGCGCAGTGTAAATAAAATTGATCAGCACACAAAAGAACAAGTTTTTTGTGTGGTTTTTAAAATTAAATTTTCCAAAAAAATTACTTCAGATTATAAATATATTTAAGCTTAAAAGGTCTGTATAAATAAAAAATTTTGTAAAAGGTATTAAAAAGTTATCAACGGATTAAAAAAACTAAGGCTTTTATAGGTACATATTTTCAAATCGGTCTGGCTAATTAAGGCCTAATATTTTGCTTAAATATCTTGGTAGAAGCCTTCGAATATAATAAATTTTATAATTCCGGTTGAATACCGCAACTTTTTTAGATGAGGCGCCCTAATGTATGTAAGTAAGTAAGTAGGGAGTTTTTTCTGAAAACTATGTAAATAAAAAAAAATTACTTACAAAAAACCAGACAGTTATGACAAAGATTTCCAAACACAAAACTGACAGCATTTTACTTTATTTGTCGCTATTTTTGAGAGCTCATTAGTAGCTGTCACTTACAAAAAGTGAGCAATTATCAAAGAAATGAACACAAAAAATGCATGTTCGGGGTACAAAAAAAACAAACACAGAGCGAAGAAATTATTACTATAAAAAAGAGGCACCAAATAAATGAGCAACAACAACCAAAAAAAAACCGCATTTATGTTATAAAAAGGAATGAGTCTGTCAAACGCATACATCAAAACAACTGAAGCGCACCGACAGAGCTGCCGCGCATACAAAAGAACTGATGGCGATTCACAAAAAAAAATAAAAATAAAAAATATCAGTGGGTGTAAAACAAAAAACAAAAAAATGTCGGCACGGCAGCGTTTTTTTCCACTTCCTCAACGTTAAAATTGCAACGAGACAATGCAACGCCACAATTCAATTGAGAGTACAGCTGCTGAAGTGTTAGACTCTCATTGATGATAATTCGAGCTGGTTGCTTGGTGGGTGGATGCATGCGAGAGTCGCTGCTAGAGATTATAATGCAAGGCAGGCCAAGCAGCCACTGTTTATCGGCGGTGTTCGCCTGTTTTTATTTGGCATAACGTTGCGGCAAGAGGACGGAAAATATACATATGTATTTATTTAAACAAATAGAAAAACTTGGCTGCTATCGGACTGAAAAGAGCGACAGAAGAGTAGGAATCGCTGGGAAGCTGCCAGACCGACAATTTGCAGGGAAAGACTGACTGTCAAGTAAAGCGCGCATTTGTTGTTTTTTTGCCTTTTTTCGCCGTGCAAAGTTCAGAGGAAGACAGATGAGCCTTCGAGGAGAGGTGTATTAGTTGTCGTAAGCTTCTCATACAGTAATGCCTTTTCCACCAGATACAGCTGAATTGCAACACATTGTAGCCTTGAGGGTGAACGCATTGAAGAGGCAGAAGCGAGGTCAACGCCGCAGCATCAAATAATTGCACGCGATGTGTAGGAAATGTTGATGCATGTAAGCTTACAGATATGTTTGTATTGCTTCATATGAGCCGCAACACATTGCCTTGACTGCCAGACACTTTTCGCTGCTGTTGCTGCCAATTTACAATAAATTAAAAACAAAAACTTGTTTTACTTTTTTGAAAATCAAAATACTTTTTTCCTCCTCTCTTTTTATTGCAACGCTGGTGGGTGCACATTATTTTAATTTACGCGCCTGTTTTTCTGCCTGCTATGTATCCAAGTTGCAACGTTGCGTTGCACTTATCTCTTTCGACGCTGTACAAGCTTTTACGCTGCTCGAAATTCATTTGTTTGTTTTTTATTTGTACTAGTATGCCCCGTTTGTATTTATGTCAACGTAATTTTTTTAGTTTTTTTTTTCGTTAAGTGAATGTAAATGAATGCCCTGTTTCGCGCGCGACAGTCTTTCTCAGGCAGTTTTTTTTTTGTACTTGCATCTTCGTGCAACCAACTAAGCTGCTGCATTTGCTTGTGTCTTTTGCTATTTTGAGTTTTTTCGTGTACTGTGTTTAGACTTGCACATGTTCACACATACATACGTACACTAGTTCGCTTTTGTGTCGCTTTAATAAATTTTTGTGTCAAATTTTTAATGAGTTGTGCTTTCACATTTGTCTCCTAGTTTCACAAATGCCGTACACTGTAATGCAATTTTTCAATTAATGAGCGGCAACTGGCATAGAAGAAGAGTTGAGGTTGTAGTAATTATGCATAGAAAATTGTCTGCACGTGAAAATAATGGGCAGATATTTTTTTTTTTGAGTTCAAAAATAAGGCAACGCTCTTATAAAAATCGTTTCAAAATTATTATAAATCATCTTTTTTCGTTTATAATAAATACATACATAATACCTCGATGTAATATTTCAATAAACTAATTAACTCGTAAAATTTTCTTTTAAAACAGATGGCAACCCTTTTCAAAAATAAATTCTTTAATTCTTCCGTTTAACACTTACATATATTACAAATCTTCATATATCGACTAATTCAATTGAACTAGAATTTTTAAACTGGTGGCCGTGCTGTCTTATAAATAAAGTTAACTTTATTGGTGCAGTCCCGTATTCCTCGAACTAAAACTCGTAAAACTGTCAAAAAATAAAAATTCGCTCAGAGCGAGAGAGTAACATTGAAAAGTACGGGATCGCTTTCTAATAAAAAATGGTTCCTTCTGTCAACTTCAACATAACCTCCAAGTTTCGGTTGTAAATTTTTGCTTATTTTCTATGTAAACACAAATTCAGCGCACACATGTAAATAACCAAAAATTCTTTCAAATTCATTAGAATCCACTTAAACAAGTAATTAAATACTTTTCAACATGAATTAGCACAGTGCACTTTTCTTTTGCTTACAATCTGGTTGCCAAACACACTACAGCTGATCGTTTGACACATTTACAAGAATTTACCAGCAAAAAATTCTCGGACTAAAATTAGTAACTTCTGACAGAGATAAAACCGTATTTACTCTCCTTTTTGTCCTCTCAATGGTCAGAGAACCGAGTACGGGATCGCTTTCCAGTAAAATCTGACTGATTCTGACTATTTCTGACCAGTCCGGACTCGTACGGGATCGCAACTTATATTAAAATATTTAATTCGAATAGTCAGTTAAATTGATTCGAAATTACTAACAGGTGACAACCCTCTTCAAAAATTTGCTAGAAATAAAGCGTCTTAAACTTCTATCGTTACCCATATTAAAATATTTAATTTAATTTGTTGTAATTATTTAAACAAGTGGCAACCATCTTCAAAAAAATTACAAAAAAAAGCTTTCTTTAACCTCTTTCGTGTGATACCCATATTGAAAAAATTCGTTGAGCTAGTAAATGAATAGACTGTGAACTTCCAAACAGGTGCCAACTTTACTCAAAGATATGTTTGCAATAAAGCTTTGTTACACTCAACTCGTTTGACTCCCGGATTAAAACATGTAATTTGCTTGTTAATTTAATTGGTTTTGAATTTTTAAATAGGTGGCAACACTCGTCAAAAATATTTTCAAAATAAAACTCTCTTCTCGATATCCATATATTTAAAGCTATTTCATTTAACTTGTAAATTAAATTGAGTATTCATTTCTAAAACGGTGGCAACTCTCTTCAAAAATATTCACGAAATAAAGCTCTCTTAAATCTCTCTGTATCTTTATAATTTTAGTATGATTAAAAATGACTGCTAGTGTAAAATATGTCTTTATTTATTATTTGTTGTATTTAATTTCAAATTTTGGGTTCCGTTAAAAAAGCCAACCCCTTCTATAAGCTAAAGATGTGAAAACTAAAATAATTGGGTGGTTCACAAGGTTTGGTACTTGTCGTATTGTTTAATGTTGTAAAGTTTTTAACGGCTAAATAAATGTTTAGAGGACTTGAAATCACCACCAACTATTTTTTAATTGGGTGAAATTTCATAATAAAACTTTTATGTTAGCTTGCGAATTCCCTAAATATAGTTTTAGCCGTTTAAAGTTTATGACATACAACAGTACGACAGTATACAACACCTTGTGAACTCCTTAAATGTATCAAAAAATTATTTATCTGTCAGCTAAGAATAAAGGCAGCAGTAAAGTAACACGTATATAAGTAGTAGCATTTTAAATATTTCCCTCTGATCGTCACTTTCTTAAAACTCTTACTATAAGGGGAGCTTTTACTCTATGTGTACGTACAAAATCTTTGGAAAGCTTTAAAAAGGTTTCTACGAAAACTTCCTCTTATTGTCACTTTCGACAAGGGGAGCTTTTACTCTATGTGTTTCTTTTCGGACTACAAAGTAGTTGGATTAGTTTTCTTCAACAATTTGCCTGAGAGGATTTCGAAACCTGCAGTCAATTCAATTTCGAATGCAAAAAAGTTCCAGTAGGGATATTCTATTAAGTTGGAAAAAAGGAACGAAAAATTTGGTCTGAAAGCTTGTAATGAACTGTCAATGTTATGCACATTATGATATGTTATGTTATGTTGTGTTATGATATGCTATGTTAGGTCATACTAGGTTACGTCATGTCATGTTATGTTAGGTTATTTTATGTTAAGTTTTGTTATTTTAGGTTATGTTGTGTACGCCTTTTACGTGCGCAGAGCTCAGCTCCGACACAAACAAAGTCTATAGTCCAAGTGCAGCTATTACCATTATTCACGGGCTATTCAGGGCACCGGATTTCTTCTTTAATGATATGACTTATAGGACACAAGCGGATATCTGGGAGAATAATTCAGAACTAAGTTGGTGCTTCAATCGTATTGGCACTCATTTAATACTTTTTACGCTTTCAAAAAATGTTTTCTGCTCTGACTTTAAATCTTTTTCCTCATTTCCATAGGCCGCGGTTATACTATAAAAAATCAGCCGCATTAAATTTGTTAAATTATGGATGTACAAGATTCACACATCAAACAACTTTTACCCACCTCAAAAAGAGTCAATTGCAATTTATCTTTATTTGTTGTTAATTTTGTTGTTGTATTTATAGAACGCAGCTGTGTGCCATTTTACATTGTGACAAATAGCAAATTATTCATACAGTTCGGCTAGAACACGCGCCAGCAAACACATGTTGATATAAAGATAGCAGATATATACATATTTACACAGAATATCCTTATATATACATATGTACATACATATGTATGCACATCCATGCCTAGGTATTTGTTGGAGGCAAACGTGTGTAAAACGAATTGCGAATGACGACCACAATCGTGTGACGCCAAGACAAGTAATGTAACACAAATTTTCCAAATGAATGCATCACTGCCACCGTTGGCGACTTCTACTGCCGGAGCTATTATAGCTGCTGCCACACCGGCCAGTATGCAGCTCCAACGCACATCGCGGCGGCGCTTCATTTCCACATAGTTGCACTGACGCCTGCCACTTTAAATTCAAATGCCACATATCAGCAAGCCTAAAGTCAAAACGCATGTGTAAAGTAAAAAAACGAAGTAGCAAAAAAATGGCAATAATAATAATAACAAAAACCATATATGTATGTATGCTACGTGCAACATACAACTTTTGAGTGCTTATGCTTGCAATGTTGCAAGTTGCCGCTTTGCATACCAGTCAAAGCAGCTGACGGGGGAGGCAGTTATTGCAGAAGGAGCGCGCAGCGCTGGTGAAGAAGGAGTAGTAGGCAATGAATTGTTTCATGTCAGTTGAAAATTTATTTATAAACTTCAGAATGACTTGCATTGTTTTGCGGTTTTTTTGCACAATTCACTTTGCTTTACTGTCTACGCGTTTGCCGTTGTTGGCGCTGCAATTGTTTCTAAATGAACGCACCTCTGAGTGACAAGAAAAAAGTGAGCGAAAAAACCGCGTGCGGCTGCCGTTTACCTTGCCGATTTGACTCGATTGCGTCGAAATTGAATTGATTCTGACTAGTCGGCCAACCAACGACAAAAGGGCAGCATTGGTTTGTATGTACATTACGGTGCCGCGTGATTCTTTTTACTCTTGAAAGGTGCTGAGATTTTACTTTAGAAAATGGCCTGAAGCGAAACAAAATTTTAAATTTTAAACTACTTCGTGAATAAATTAAACTTTTCATAAAATTTCTGAAAATCTTTTAAAGATATTGAATAAAATTTAGTATTTTATAGGAAAGCAAGCACTACGGAATGTGTACAACATACTCATGTTTAGTGGGGACTACAACAACAGCAGTCTATACACTATATCGACACCAGAGTGGAAAATCGACCTATTTCATCAGCCAGTTCGAAAACGTCCTATCTCAAATGAAAATATGTACATATATTGAAAAGTTTTCTGATATAGGGGTTTTCGGACTGGCTGCCGAGGTAAGGTCGATCTTCCACTCAGTTGTCAATATGGATAAAGATAGATACAATGAGATATTAAAATTAGATAGGAATACTACTTTTTCTAAACCTTATACCCTAAGAAAGTAAAGCAGCGCTATCGGTGGTTGGAGCTAATGTGCTCCAGCTGTGATCAAAGTTAGCCCAGACTTCTATGTATCACGTCTTATGCAGACGCCATCATACTCGATGAGAATATATAATGGTGTCTTACTGGTCGCATCGCATAAGCGGCAAAGATCATTTGAGCATATTCCCAGCCTTTACAGATGCACTCCTAGTCTTCAACGTTCTGCTAGGATATCTGTTTGTATTCTAAGTTTCGCCTTTGGGAAGCGAGTTAGGTGCTAGAACCTCGTCCTTTTATGTCCAGTTAGGAGCTTTCCTTGCGCTCATCTCCTTCCTGAGCGCCTTCATAATTGATGCGACCTTCTTTCGAGGCCAATCAATTGGGTGACTATCCGCCTGCCTTGCGAGCCAGGCCGTTGTCTCATTTCCCTCTATCCCTCTTAGTAATGATAACTGGATGTTGCTTTCACTTATAAGTACAATCCTTTCGTTCCAGTAGCTTCTTTTTATAATGAGCTTCACACACAGAAAGATGGTATAAACCTCTACCTGAAAAATATTCGGATATTTCTGTATACTATGCTGAATTAGCGAAATGTAAACCTGCCTCATTCCAAGATTAACGTTCTTAATAGCAAAGAGCAAAACCTGAGAGGACAGATGGATTACTAGAACCCGAGCCTTCGAGTTTCGCTGGGACTACACAAACGGTAGGAAGATGACGAACAAATGATAAGATGGCAAAACTACAAATGAAGACGCTAACTCATCGAAGCGCAGGGACGATGGGACTCATCTACGAATTAGCGATAGACTATAAAATATTGAACGCTAGGACAATAGAGTGCATGAAGTATTTCACCTCAACGTCAAACAATCTACTGGACTACTACTTGGACTGCTCAGATTAGTATATAGGGACAGATATTCTCAGCGAGTCATCCAAGGACTTCATAAATATCAAAGACGATAGAAAAAAATTAAAAATGGTATTGGGTTCGCTAAGGCAAAAAGAAGTGATGACATTGACTGTTGCAGTTAGCAGCTGAATCACTGCTTTTCTCGACCAACGAACATCCGCAACGAAACGACGTACAAACAATTTTGTTCCCTAACTTTTAGAGGGTTAGATTGTGCGGGTAGTGGACTAAAAAGAAACCGACGAGAGAGCTTAGAGCTCAAATTCGACTAGCGAAAAAATACTTGTGCGTAGTACCGTAGTGGTTTTTCATGAATTGACGGAATAATTTATTGGTCTTTAGTATGTTATAATGTCAGAGCAGATTCTATACATGAGGCGCTTACAGAAATGTGGCAGAATTTCTGCATCCGGTAGCGTATTTCTGTTAAGGAGCAGAGTAGTTCATGCACTCTCTAAAGAAAGTTTATTTTAGAACTGGCATCGCGGTGTTCTTTATAAACGGGCAAAAATTATCAAATTTTACTTAACCTATGTAACGGTAAAGAGCTGAGTTCAATATATTGGAGTTGCTCTAGACCACAAAGGTCTCGGTAACCGTTTGTGTAGCCAAAGGAATACTTAGCAAGAGGTAGGAGGATATGTAAAACTATTCTCTGATCGCTGATAAGTATTACATCTATAACAAGCTCAGTGAAATTTAGAGCACAGCTTCTGTTTGCCAGGGGGCCGGATACCGATAAATCTTTTTATCGACAGCTGACTGCCATCATCACATTCGGGCAACAATGTGCTGAAAAGTAAGGCAGAAGTGATATAATAAATAGACTCCCATCCGGTATAAAAGCATTGCCAGACGACTATTTCATTTCTTCCTCGATTAGGTCGTAACTCTTGCACGACTTTAGGAGAAAAATGGTATAAATTTCTGGTCAATGCGAAATTCCCTTATATGGATTCTATAGCGTAAGGACATATACGGGAATGAGGCAACGGATAGACCGGTAAGGTAAGGTTAAAAATATCCTCGCGGTGGAGAAGATCGCCTAACTCAGGGAAATCAAAAGTAAAACTACCGAAATTTATCACTCGAAAGCTTTGCATAAGGAATAATAATCAGCTACATCTGGAATACCTTTAAAATGTTGAGAAAAAGATGGATCGTGGAACCCAAAATTTACACTGGCGGTAGTAAGGCCAATTTTCTATCACGATATAGTGCTATGGTGGAACAGCATTGGGGAATGGGTAATCTTGAAAAAGAAGTATAAAATATGTCCAAAAGGCTTGCGACCACACTAATAACTGGTGCGGTGAGAACAACACCATCTAAAGCATTGTATGCCCTACTAAATTTTCTTCCGGTAGACCAACATGCCAAACAGGTCGGGAGCGGTGTGGCAATTCGAATGAACATTCTAAATAAGTACTCAAATACCAAAAGCGGTCACGCTAGTATACTAAGGAGATCCGGGATTTGTGGACTATGAACTTCCGAAACCTGCTGCTGTTTACGACCCTCCTATACTCAAAGGAAGAGTGAAAGCAATGCGGTGTGTCAGTTCGCCCAAAGGTGATATGGGTTCCGGGACACTGCGGTATAAAGCTTCCTATTGAAGATATATACGACAAAATAGGAATACCCTAACAAATTTGCAAGATACTTATGTCCGAGAGGGTAACTAAAGTATGCAGATTGCATTACGAAATCACCTGCAAAACTGTCAAGCAATTGCGGTTCAAAATGGTTTTAGGAGGGATTGGGAGTTTCTAACCCCAGATGCAGCATCACAATGGGCCCTGAGCAGAAGTGTGTCTTATAGAAAACCGCGACAACCTAACGTAACCTAAGATATTGAACACTTCTTCTGAGATTATCGGTCTTTGAAAAAGTTGGACTTCAAACGCTTGACCAACTATTCTTGCTGAATATTTCAGATTGTCGCCGCCTCTCCATGTAACCACTAAGTGAAGAGTGCGTATTTTCTAAATGGCTAAAATTTACGCATTACTTGTGACCAAAAATGCATACCTTCATTGGCCCCTGAGCAAAAAAGTATGGAAAACTTATCCGAAGGCCTACGGAGATCGGAGTGACGCAGGACAGTTTTAGTGCAAAAATTATGCCAAATCTTATAACAGCGAAATGAAGGACGGGTTTTCATGTAGAGTATGAGATGTTGGCAACGCGAAAAGGAAAATTAAACATTTGAACATGTCCAGGCATTTAAGAGCATGAGGCTCCCTAATGCCCATACTATCAACCATAACAGTACAAGTATTATAGCACAAAGGTAAATCACGCACTTAAGTAACGCCTATCTTGGTAGTTATGCATTTATGCAACAAATCGTTGGAAATCAGTAATAAGAATGGAAGGTAATAAATTTCAAAAAATTCAAGAACGCGTCACAAGCCGCATATTCACAACTTCTTCTTCACAACTTCTTCTTCACAACTTCTTCTTCACAACTTCTTCTTTTGCCAACGGACGCGCGGACGCGCCCATCAACAACAACAAGCTACCAGCCAGCCAACAGGCAACCCAGCAACCAAGCCACTCAACCATCACAGTCTCGCCGAGGCGGTGCAATCAAGCAGTAGCGCGACATTCAGACATCAGCAACAATGAATGGCATTGCTGTGCCTTATGCATGCCATGCCATTTCCCAGGAGACAGACAACTCCCCCAGGGAGTTATCAGCATGTATATGTACATGTGTATGTTGTATGTAAGCCCAACAACAAGCCAAATCAAGGGAATCTTCTTGCTCTGCCGCTTATGCGTTTTTGTGATGGAGTGTAGACTTGGCAATAAATGAAATGAAAATGAAATTGATTGAAAATGAAAAGCAAAAAGTTGAAAAAAGACTAAAAATCTGTTATGTATTTGGCATACACAACAACAACGATATTAATAAAATAAGTATGCAACGCATTGCATTGCGCCTGCGCCTGCGCGACTCTAACGACGACCACCGATCACATGCGTCAATGCGGTGCAACGCGGATGATGAAGTGATTTTACAGCGTAAATAGACAAAATGATGGATGGTTTTTTGTGTTCTTCGCTCAGCTTGTTGAATTGTATGTATGAGCTGGGAGCTGCTAGCCGTAGGTACATACATACATACATAAAATACACAAATGTCTGGTTAGTTGTAACTGCGGGACTTTCTACTTAAATGACTCTATGACTGAGTGAGTAACAGACTGTGGCGTCCTGCTTTGGTGACTTCTTCACGAGCTCTACCTATTTACTATGGATATTTGTTTGTAGCTCACCACAGCATAAATTGTTATAAATGACATTTATGTTGGGAAATAAGTCATTTGTGTGTTGTAAATGCGTCGACGAATCTAATTAAATACTCGTAGATTGTGTGGTTGGTTAGCAAAGAAGGAAAGACAAGTAATCAAAGCGCGCTTGATTTATGATCACTTTCAGTTGGTTTGCATTGATTTTAGTTGGATTTTTAGTCATTTGTGCGAAGAATCTTTAGAGTGATGGTTTAGTAAATAATAAGCAAACTGTTTTTTGAATGTGAGCGGAGTATTTTATTTCGACATTTTCTTCCATCTATGTATGTAGTTATTAAATGTAGAGTAGATGGATGGCCAGATCAGTTTGCTGCAATTCTTATAGGAACTTCCCTCGCCGCAACCCCTACTAAGTCTGTTGCGCAGTCACCCCTCTGAAGATCGTTGTAGAGGATGGCTAATGAAGACTTCGGTAGCAGAGATAAGTAAGAATAAGGGATTATTTAGGGTACGAATTTTGGTCAAAAAATTTTTGGACTTTCCCATAAATTTACTAGTAGTTGCCTGAATTAAGTATTAAGGAAAATACATTTATTGCGATGTATTTATAAAGTCATTCAGCTACTGCAAATACGTGATGGGAAGAATAATGAAATAAGGTCCTAATAAAGTAGGAGACGTTTGTGTTCCATGGCAGAGTGCTGACGAGGACATGCCCCAATAGGTGTAGTCCATGGTGCTCTTTTGTTTTTCTTCTTATTCATGTCAGCTCTAGGTAAAACGACTACTAGCAGCTGGGAACCTAGCTTTTCCTGGTTCCTAGATAATAAGAATTTTCCTTCGCTCAAGCCTTCTTTTGTGAGGTTTAGGAAAAAAAAAACTACATTTCGACATGTGCGCCTCGCCCTCTCAAAGCCCTCTACTGCTTCACCGTTCACTAAGTAGTTCTCGAAAGCCAAGCCACCGCCATAGAGGCACTTATTGATCACACAATTATGGTGCACATCCATTTCAAAATCTTTTGCTCGATAACCCAAAGTCTTTCTGTTGCTACACGCTTGCACACCATTGTGCTGGATGTGGTAGCATCAATATGAGTCTTGCACAGATGTTTTGAGTCTATAATTAAACCATGATACTTCACTTCGTTGGCGATATTGATAACAGCCTCACTCACACCTGAAAGAGTTCTGCTTGCCGATCACTGCAGTTAAGCGTTTGGTGAAAATAGGTTTTCGCATACCCTCGAGTAACTTTAGATGATTTTATAAGATAAATTGTACAGCTTTCACATCGCAACCAGCAACTTTTTCAGAAAGCAAAGTATGGCGATTTACTGAACCTAGTACTGAGAGCGAAAATCCCTCGAGATGCTCGGTGGATTTCTAGCAAAAATAGGGGTCATAGAGCTTTGAACTGCTCGCGAATAGTCGGAGGCATGGTTGAATCGTTTCTGAATACTTCATATGTAAGCTGATGCTGACATCCTGAAAGCAAGCTACTCTTATATACGCTTAAAGTAGTCCATCTGCACAGTTACTCGGAAAGAGATTGGCGCTTGTTAAACATGATCGAGGGTCATTTGGATACAGCGCAGCCATAACTTGACGCCGCACGTAAGCCTTTTAGTTTTAGGGCCGGTTGTTCAATGTCTGATTAGCACAAATCGGAGGTAGAAGCTCCGGTTAGATACAACAACTGCTTTATCGATCACATGTTATACGCATGATGTCGAAATCGTCGATAAGAATGTCTAACCGGCAAGTAGTGATAACCAGACATTGAACAACCGGCCCTTAAGGTATCTGCTGCTGAAACTAAATAATTAGAGTTGAAAGTGGCCGAAACTGCCGCCAGACCTTTCCTGTCCTACTGGATAATACATGGAACCAAATATCTAACTTTATGGTTTCGAGAACCGCCGCTCTATACAGTGTAATTTAAAAAAGTTTTTTCTTACTTAAAATCGCTAATTGACCATAACTGAGATTGTATTAAACAGAAAAAAAACATCGAACTGGTTTGATCATAAATGATGTGTAAATGACGGTAAACAATTAACGTAAAAACAAATAATAAACAATTAAGAAATCACCAAAATGTTACGCTGAATGCAAATGTATGTTAAAGTGGCACTAAAAACTCTTTTTCAATTAAATCAAAGCATTAAAATGTGCAACGTGCTCATTAAAATCGCAAGAGGTGTCTTAAGCGTATACGACGGGGAAGACTTCTGAAAGAGGAGAGATCTAAAGGAAAAAAATGAGCAAAATTTGCACCACGGGTGGTGAAGCGCTTCGCCAAAGAGGAGGCTACATGCAAGCATTGAACCCGTTTGCCTACCTGCCTGCTAACACGCGCACTGAGGATGCTACAGCATCTTCCTGACTTTCAGCTAGATCATTGGTGGTTGTGCGCTCCACAGGCATCGGTGTTGTGGCGGCCAACTTTTGCAAGCAATAAACCACCCGCGGTGAGCTTTTTTCACGCACGAGCTTCTTGGCGGCAGTGGCGGCCACGGTAACCAAAAAAATAGAATCAAATACCGATAACAGACGCTGGCCATCCCAGTGATGGTGCACACTGGCAGATGATGCTTAAATGGCTGCTAATAAATAAATATGAAACACAAATTTAAATTAAATTAAATTTAAAAAAATTATGTAAAAAATGTAAAAAAGAAAATAAAAATACAATTAAATTAAATAATAGATAAATCAAGTAAATTCAATTAAACTTAATAAATAAAATAAAATAAAATAAAATAAAATAAAATAAAATAAAATAAAATAAAATAAAATAAAATAAAATAAAATAAAATAAAATAAAATAAAAAAGTTAAATTACATACAAAAATAAAAAAAAATTAAAAAAAAGTTAGGTAAATTAAAACAATTGCATAAAAAAGCTACAAATTAAAATAAACTGAAATATAATAAAATATAAGAGTATGTAAAATAAAATATAATAATAAAATAAAAATAAGTAAAACGAAATGAAATTAAGAAAAACAAAACAAAAATGTGTAGGTAGTCCGCAAAATATTAATTCAACCTTAACGGAAATACATCATATTCTTAATTTTACTCAAATTTTGGGCTCGTCTCTTATTGCTGTCACAAAATAGAGGATTTAATTACTTTCACTTTTTGATACTCTCCGCCCACTGTGCAAACATGCAAACCATGGCGTTCTCTGCTGCCATTCTATATTTGTCTGCAGCATTTTGCATGGCCGTCAACTACAAAACAAAACAAAAAACGAACTCGCTTCTTTAATTTTCCGTTCATCTTTGTGGCTACACGCTTGAGTGTCAATTAATGACGTACCGGGCGCATGGCGCAGCTGTTGCACCCACTGTGTGGCTAAACTATTTGGTGGCATGATTGGTTTCCTGTTGATTGGATTGGCAGCAGCAGTAAAAAAGTAAAATAAGAGTAGCACAATAATTCTCTTCTATGTTGGAAAAACGATTTTCGGTGGAGCACAGAAGGGGAAACCGTACAAAAGAGAGAGGGGCTGAGTAATAAGAAGCCCGACAGAGGCAGATGGTATAGCTGCAACATTCGTTGCCGCCATGCTGCGGCTGTGTTATTTTCAGACACACCGCACACTGCCACTTCTTCCCTGAACTGCATGTGGCAGGAACACTGCTGGTTGTGGCATCATGCCGGCAAAGAGTTAAAATTAATGAGATGTGCGTGGCGTTGCTGTTTTTAAGGCTGCTGTTACCACCGCCTCGCTCTTCGCATTTCAAAAGTAATTTTTCATAGCGCAGCTTTAGTCAGAATTGTTGAAGTGTTGCACACACCTTGTTGTGGCGGTCAATGGACTTGCGGCCAGCTATGTCGGTAAAGCAGCGTTTATTTTAAAGCAAACCAATGGAAACAATTTTAAAGCTAAAGTTATGAAAATATGCAAAAAAAAATTTTCATTAAAAATTCCTCGTAAAGAACTAAATAAAAACGATTATTTAAAGAACTATTTGTGGATGTGCTCGTAGAATAATTTAGTATTTTTTGCTCGCATACTCACCAATATCGAAACTGTGCGCCACCGGCACCACTTGCAGCACCACTGTGCACAGTAGAGCAAACTGTAGTAGTCGATAGTTGTAGTTGTGGGAAGAAAGGCACTGCTGGGAGAACATTTTGTGGGTGTTGTTGTAGCGCGGGTGTGGATTGTGATGATGATGATGTGACGTCGAATTTCTTCTACTTAATGTGTCTGTAGTAGTTAAAGTGGCTGTTGTTGTTGTGTTGATTGTAGTAGTTAGCATTTTTTTTGTATTTTCTATTCGAGTGGGTCTAAGTTGAAAGATTGAATTTTCTTTAGAATTGCATAAATAGTTGTGCTTCTTCACAGTTTAGCTTTCCAGTTTTTTTTTCTGCTTTTCTATTTAATTACTTTTTTCGTTGCGAAAAATTTTTTATCAGCATAAAAGTAGGCAGTGTCGTTTTGAGTGATGACTGCTGAAATGAGAAAGAAAAAGTAACTTGATTAGTTAAGTTAAACTTTTTGGCCAACTCTGGCAACTATCTTGGGAGCTCTTTTCTCTTCCGAAAGGCTAGTTAAAAGATCTACTAATGAGCAGGTGTTAGGGCTTTTCAGTTTGTCATTTAGAAATAAGTGTTCTAAAAATTAAATAAAAATAAAAATAGTATGTATGTATATATTTTTATTTAAAAAAAAAATAAAACCTGAAAATCAAAGAAAATTAAATTAACCCTTTGCCAGCATTTGTACGATATACATATTGAAATAATTATATTTTTTAGCTTAAAGTAGTGTTTGAATCAACTTCAAAGTTCATTTTTTTTTTGTCCAAAGTCAAAATTTAGTATACAAACTACTGCATGCAAATTTTAATATCATTGGCGAATAAATTTGAACAGGTATCACAATTTTTATTGGTTCTTATTTTATTGAAACTAGATAAAAATAAAAATGTAGTTTTTCTCATTTCTCTAATTTTTGTAGACAAAATAATCGTAAAAAATTTATTTATCATATTTTGGAAGACTGGTTTAGAAAATGGTTACAATGGGTTAACAAGAAAAAATAAATTAAAATTTCGTTTAAAAACCCAAATTTAAATCAAATTAAAAAATGTTTTCATTTTAAAACAATAAAATCTAAAAATTTTATAAAAAAATAAAAAATTAACAGAAAAGTTTTTTAAAAATTAATTTGTTATTAAAAAGAATTAAATCTATTTCTGAATTAAAAATTTAAAGAAAATTACACAAAAAAAAGGAAAAATTTAGTAAAATAAAAAAATTTCGTTTCAAAATAATTTGATCTAGAAAATAAAGGAGCCTAAATAAAAAAATAATAAAAAAGGGGAAAAATTAAGTAACACCCTAAACATTTAATGAAATTAAAAAAACTATTTTTCATTTTAAAGCAATAGAATCTAAAAATTTATAGGATCTAAATGAAAAACGTTGATTTGGAAAAAGAAAAAAATACAAGTTTTAAAAAATTTAATGAAATTAAAAACAACATTTTTCTTTTTAAAATATTGATGTGTTAAAAATTAAATTAAAAAAAGAGAAAAAATACACAAAAATTAATTTTCTAAAAATTTCATAAACACACTCCTTTAAGAACAATAACATCTCAAAATTAAAAGAAACTTAAATTAAAAAAAAAGAAAAAAAAATGTTTAAAAAATTCCACTGCACGGGGACTCCTCGGCTCTCTCGAATGGCACGAAAGTGCTTTGCCCACTCGGACATTGCGACCGTTAGAGCATAATGAGCAAAATGATATACTAGTGCTTTCTGTCAAAAAAGCTTAAAAAAAATGGCAAGGGAGCCTTTTTGGTAAGACTTTCGCGCCAGAATAAACAAAAGCTTTCAAACTATCTTGCCTATTGTATTTCAATTGCCTTACAAGAGACTCAACTATCGTATAATACGTTCAAATTTACCTCATTAAACTTTCAGAGTCATGAATGGTCGATAGTGAATAGGCAAGTCCAAAGACTAGTCGATCTTCAAAAGGCAATGAGTAGTCAACAGTCAATACTCAATAACAAATAGTCAATCGGCAATCGACAATGGTCCATAGTGAGTAAGAATAGCCATTAGTTAGTTGGTCAAAAATCAATAGTCAGAGCTTAGTCATGACTAATTTTCAGTAACTTCTAGTAATAACCGCAGGCCTACACTCAACAGTCATTAGTCAAAGATCATCAATATTTAATAGTCAGAAGTTAACGGAACATGATGCATAATGAATTGTAAAAAGCCAATGTTCAGCAGTCAATAATCAATATTAATAGCCAGCGGTCAATATTGACCACTATAGCTTAGCTCCATTAAGTAATTCTAATCCAAAAATCCATTTACATACTTTTTCATCAAACCACTTTTGTAGCCAAAGAAGTAGGACTTAAATTATGTGACTATTTTCTGGCAGAGGATGAATTAGACATACAGTAACGCAAAATAATGCTAGAACATATTTTCAACGCAACAAAAACAAAAATAAAGGATATTCTACAGAGTGAAGAAAAATTCTAAAATTTACAGGATATTCTACAAACTGTAGATAAAACTCATTAAAATTAAAGCACGTCAAAAGATTCTAATACACACACACATACACGTTCATGCACAAAAATTTACAGGGTTGACGTGAGTACAGTTTCAGAGGATAGTCAGCGCCCCAACTGGCTAGTCGGTGTTGTGAGCCGGTAAGAGCAGTGAACAAAATTTGAACTTTTTCACTCACTTTTTATTTATGGTTTATTTACCGAAAGGTTTTTATACGCCTAGAAATAGACCAGCTAAAGCGAATGTGTTGTACTAGCAGTACACATATATCGTCACCTGAAATGCAAAAAGACGTAACAAACATCGTCGCTGAAATACAAAAAGTTGTAACAAATGAAAAATTTAAATGATGGATTTCATCGAATTACAACTCCCACATCTCATCTAATGAAAAAAATATATATATTAGTCACGACTTTTTCCATTTCAGTTATGATGTTGCTACGTCCTTTTGCATTTCAGGTGACGATATGTATGTGTCTATGTAGATATTTATTCGTATGAAATATGGAATATTTTGTCTGTTGCAGAATTTTTTCAGTGCAACAAAGAAAAATTCTTTCCTTAATTAAAGAGCAAAAATTTGTTACAAGAATTTGTGGCAAAATGAGCAGTTGGGAATTTTTCTTTTGGGGCCGGTAAGTAAGTAAACTTTAGCCAGATAAGAAGAAATATACTCTAGATGAGCGTGACATATTCAGCACTAATCCCAAGGAGTAAGATGTTCACTAATTTGTTCTGAAGTACTGAAGTACAATTGGACGCATTCGGCTGGCGCCTTCCGACAGAGTCGAGTACTTGGGCTTGATCCTAGATGGGCAGCTGTTGTGTCAACCTAACATTGAGTAAAGAAGGTAACAGTGAGACACTCTACTATGTAATTGCCTGGCTCTATGACAATACAATGAACCTTCGTTTGTTGGATTGCTCTCGAGGGGCACTTAGACCACTTCCATTCTGGCTAATAGCGGCATGCCTAATAGCCTAGAGCCCGTAGAAATTTCATGATTAGGCTGTGGTAATACTAAGGGCCACTGTGCGCTTATCTGACTCAGGTTCTGGAGGCTAGATATGAGTGCGCGGTCGTTAGAAGTCTGAAGGATGCACCGGCGGACATGATGCCAATGCCATAGCTCATAAGAGTCAGATATATCCTTACAGTGTGGAGCTTACACGGATGGATTGAAGTTTGACGGAAGGGCTCCTCCCTTACGCAGGAAGCTTTATATCAACCTAAAACCTAAGCGTTTACTTTTGCTGTATTGTTCTCTACGCAAAAGTTGCTGCTCTTTAGGAAGCGGTACATCGGCAAGGGAGATATGCATATACATAATTATCTATCTCTGATAGCCAAACTTCAGTTAGGGATTTAGAAATGCTCATAATATGCTCAAATCTAGATGTGGAATGCCTGACCTCTTCTACGGGCGCGTTTAAGTATTTTATTGTCAAACATTTATGGGTGCCAGATCACAGGAAAGGCATCCTCGAATTAGTCTGACCGAGAAAAGGGAGAGTGGGAGTATCGTAATATACGAGGTCTAACAAAGCCTTAGTTCGATAATATTTTCGAAGAAGGTTGACAGTTTCTCAAAAAATTACAATCAAGAAAATCAAAAAAAAAAAAAATACGAGTTAAGTGAAATATTTTGGTATAGGTATCAAGCGATAGAGGTTTAAAAAGCTTTATGTATATCGAAAATATTTTGAGTAGGATTGCCACCTATTTAGTTAATCAAAATGAATTTAGTAGACAAGTTAAATTAAACATTTGAATACAGAGAGGTTCAAGCAAACTTCGTTCATAAAATATTTTTGTAGAGTTTTAAAATTATATTGCAATTAAATGAGAAGCTAAATGAAACTTTATAATGCGGATTTCAAATGAAGCAAGACAAATAAAACTTTTTATACATTATATTTTTGAAAATGGTAGCTGTCTGTTCTAAAAGGCAACTTTAACTTATGACGTTTTCTTTTCTACCGCCCTCTACGCACAAATACTAATGAAAGGACAAAGAAAACACAGCATTTTTGGTAGAAAAGAAAACGCCAACTAGTTAACTAGTTAATTGAAATATTAGATCAAGGTTTCGTACACATTTACACCAAGCAATTTTGAAATTATTTTAGAGTAGAGTTGCCAATTTTCCAAAAATGTATGCAAGTAAACTTTATCCGATTAAATAATGTAAACAGAAAACAACAATTTGGCATTGGTAGAAAACTAAAGTTATATTCATTCATATAAACTACACTATATACGAAAGATATGTTGTTTTTCACACTGAAACAACTGATTTAATTAAAATTTCTCGCACACATAGACCATGGCTTGAGAAACAATTTATATCCCTGAATTGCCAGAAAAGAGAAATATCGAGACTGGCTCGATAAAGCTGACCATCTGAGTAAAGGGCTGTCTGCAGGTCTCTAAAAAAAATTCATATAAAGCGATGCATAAGAAATAGACGGCTTTGTGGAAGATCGACTTATGTATGTATCTCGGCAGCCGATTCGAAAACGCCCTAACTCAACAAATTTTTCAACAATACCCTATTTCAGAATTTGGTTAAAGAAAGCCCTTCCACTTAGCCATCGAAATTTTTTATTCTATCATAATTTCTTAAATCAGTATGCAGCTCTCAAGAAAAAAAGGCGCGTATATTTATTTCTTCACGAAAATTTATAGCAACAGCAAATGACTTTTTCAAGCAACAGAAATAATGACAAATATTTCTTCTGATTTTTCTTTAGAACTGCAGAGAGGCATAAGAATTACACTGGCACACAAAAAAAGTGGTGTGTACTTTTAACTAGACCCAACTAACGACATGTATTTCGACCCACTGAATCCGAATCTGGAGTCCATGTGATTCGTACGCCTCCTAAAGTACAATTGTAATTGCCAAAAATTGTAAAAAAATACAAAATAAAAATAAATCGCAATTGTCGCAATTTACCCAAAATTTTGAGGGTGTACGCGTCAAAACGGACCTCAGATTCGGATTCAGTGGGTCGAAATACATGTCGTTAGTTGGGTCTAGTTAAAGGCACACACAATTTTCTTTTTTTTTTTTGTGTTCCGGTGTTATCAGCTTCAACTTCTCTTGCCATCTCTTGCCCTACATGTATTTTTTTCACGCACCTCTTAAAGCTTGCAGTTATTGCACTCCACCGAAAAGGCCAATCAGCATTCTTAGCGTCTTTACAGCTGCTCTTTGCTACACAAGTGCACGCTGCCTGCATGGCATGCCATTATTTTCTTGCTACCGTCTTCCATACACCCCTGCACACAGTTTCCACTGCCTAGCTTATGCACACACACATTCCTTTTTCCGTAATTTGTGCTACGTATGTACTTTTTTACTCCACTTACTTTCAAAGTTTTTCCATTTTTGCCAGGTTATTTCCATTTTTATTTTCTGTTTTACTTTATTTACTTGTTTTTTTTTTCCGAGCTTTTTTCTACAGCATAAACATTTTTTAGCCTACATTTTTCGCCACAACCACTTTTCAAACATCAACATTTTATTACCGTCAAGACTGGCGACTAGTTTCAGTGTTTTGTTGTTGTTGCCGCTGTTAATTTTATTGTTGTTGCAGTCATTGTGCACAATTGCAAGAGCGAAATTAAAGCAGAGCAACAGCTTGTATGCTACTTTGTATGTATGTATGTATGTATGTAAATGGAGCACGGCTTTGGTCAAATGATGATGACTGGCGCTTAGCTGTTGACCNGCAGAGCAACAGCTTGTATGCTACTTTGTATGTATGTATGTATGTATGTATGTAAATGGAGCACGGCTTTGGTCAAATGATGATGACTGGCGCTTAGCTGTTGACTGACTCCACAAACCGACATATGTATACCAAGTCGCCGTTGCATGCATTGGCTGGAATAGGCAACCTGACGGGCGACGCCTGGCAGCAGCAAAAACCTATTCACTCAACACAAATGACTTGAAATGGCAACAAACCAGGTTAGCTGCTTGTTTAGCGCTGTTTGCATTTGGTAGCAGCGGCGACGTGCACCTCTTTTCTTCCCGATTTCTATGGGTATGTTTGCTTTGGCTGTATTTATTAAAAGTGGTGCAACAGTAGCAGCTGAGGAAAAAAGCATGAGAAAATATGCAAAAGAACAATCCAGATATTTAAGCTAGAGAAAAATCCAGGCATCCAGGCAGTAAGCTAACCGCTGCTTCCAGACCTTACTGTGGGTAGAGAAAATTACAAAAAAAAAAAAAAAAAATCTATGAAATTTGCACAGCTAAGAAAGTGAGCAACGGGCAAAAAAGAGCTTGAACTTAGGTAAATTGTGAGCTTTTATGTATGCAAGCATATAGCAGCGATATGTGTGTGTGTGTGTATGTACGATCATACGTATAAAATGCCCGCCGGTGTGCCAGAACGCCATGGCAGTTGTCGACATCAAGCTTGCACCAAGCAGTGAAATGAAGTTGAATGAAAAGCGCAACGTCAGCATGAATGAAAATTGCATGAAATTGCCACATGCTACATGCCACATGCCACATGGCACATAAGCAAAAACGCATATATGTACATGCGTATGTATATTTACACTGTTTTTTCAATGCATACTCCTTCGTATGCTTTACGTACTGAAATAGGAAAATCGCGCGTCTCTACTTTAGATTTAAACCACAAGCTGTAGGCCTCACTCTGCTTCTCATCAGACACGTTTCCTTGACTACATTGTGGCGGCTTAATTGAACTTTCTAATAGTATGCTTTGTTGCTCTCATACTTCTATATTGGGGTTTGTAGTTTACGTGTATGTACAGTGGTTGTGTGCTTAGCAATCCAAAGTGTTGGGTAGCGCTGTTTTCTAGGGCCTTAGCAATTAGCAGAATGAATGAATTCAATGTGAGATATGTATGTACGTATACATATATATATTTAAGGAGTGGAATGCTCGTAGTGAATTAATAAAGTGAGTTAAGAAATATGGTGGACGCACATCAAGGAAACTTGCTTAAATAAAAAAGGATCATTGGCATTTACTGTAGTTGGAAACCAGGGTAGGATCTTAAATATGTATATAAATTTATCGTTTAGCAAGATATACCACTATTATAGGGTGGGGCGGAGAGTGGGGTTCATGCTCAGCGCACATGTCCAACGAACGTATAGATGGCCCAGAAAGGTTGAAACGCCTAACAAATAAGTAACCAACTCTGAGAGCAATGCCCGCTAAATTAACCGACTGAGGCAACTTCTGCACTAAGCTGCTTTAACTAACCTAGTGATGAGCAGAGATGAAGAAAATAATAAACATAAAGGTAAAAATAAAGGTAAATATAAAGAAATAGATATGAGGATGAGGATACCGATAAGAGCAAGATAAAGGTAATTATAAAGAAAAGTATATCGATAGAGACACAGAGACTTACCACACCTAAATTCAGCACACCTAAGCTCACCACACTTGACCTCAATGCACCCGAACTTACCACACTTCAACAAAACTCAACATACTTGATCCCACCACACCTAAATTCACCACAACTGAACTCATCGCACCCAAAACTCACCACACCTCAACTCACTTCACCCCAATTTGGAAACCATTTCGAGATTTCAGAGATTTTCGGAATTCTCGCGACTAAACCAGTATTATTAAGACTACTTCGTGATTCTCGGGACTATTTCGGAATTTTCTTTATATTCATCGATCTTTGTATCGATATAATAATCGATATTGTCATTGATTTATTTATCAACATACATATTATTCGATACTTATGTATATCGAGATTGAAATCAATATGTGTATCGATAGATATTAAGACAAATATAATTATAACGAAAAAGGTAGAGGTGAGGAGAAAAATAGAAAAAAAGATAAAATATAATCTTAAGCTTATAAATAACAATATATCAACTAGCCTGTCGTCGAGAAAGCAAGCGCTCAGTGAATGTTACCATCTTGTAACAGCGGCTCATAACTAACTCACAAACTCATTCGGCTGTCCGTAAAAATTACCAAGTGAGGCCAGAATAATTTTGCAGGCCACGATACATCCTCCCATAAACACCGAATAAATCTTAAGTGTTCTAGTACAGTAAGTGTAGTACAGTATTTTCGATCGTTTTTTGCTAGCTAGTTCTAGATCCTATGCTCTCTCGATCCGATCACCAAACATCGTAGTCCGCTGCTTGCACTACATTCGCGTTCCACGTTTTCGTCTGTTTCCTCCTCAAATTAACATTTCCAGCGCTATTTCATCACTCCCCGTCAGCAAACCTGCTTAGAGCCTTTTCTTTTTTTCCTGGTACATGTAATTGCTTGAAAGGGATTTTGCACTTCATCTAGTTGGGATTCGTCAAGAAGGATGTATCCCTTAGTAGGGCCGTCCACTCTTTTATTATCGGGTTTTTTGATACTACACATTCTTTATCGCCGCTGCACTAGATATCTACCTGATAGATTTTATCACCAGCTCAAGGTTTTTAGTAACAAAAAATGCTTTATAGCATAAAAGATACCCTCTCCTTACAGGCATCCATCTCACAGTTATTTACAAGCGAATCAAACCAGCTGAAAATCTAAAAGTTTGCCAGCCACTGATTTCTTGCTGCAATATCCTCTACACATTCCAAATACGAACCTTTCTTAGCAGCTTTTCAATAGGAAAAAAATATATGCATACCTACTACAAAATTACATTCCCAGTCAATAAATTAACAACAAAACTCCAGTCACATTTTTTCCAGCCAACAATCGTGCGCAAATGCACAGCTGCGCCGCCAATAGCAAGTGAAAGAATGAAAGAAAAAAGGCAAGTGATGGAACAAAGTACTGTCAATAACTCTTCGTTTAATTGCAACTTTCCAACTGGAACCAAGAGCCAGCCTACATCAGCTCCACTGCAACTAAGACAAGCTAAGGCAAATCTATGCCTTTCAAGCCTTTCTACATAAATAGTTGGCGACGAACTATGGCCTAAAGCGATGGACGTTGATGGCAGCTTTCGGGTCGGTGGATTGTCAACAATGCTTGGAGCAAAAGCACATGCGGCACTATCTATTTATCAGGTTTTTTTTCCTATACACTTTTTCTTTCATAAACTGCAACTTCCACGTACATACATATGTACTCCTATAAGTGGCGGTCGTGTCGTATCACTGTTACATCTTAGTGGCTGAGAAAATGATGGTGATGGTGTCTTCAGGGCAGCTGAAGTTGCGCGTGAAGCGGAGTGGCGAAAACAGTCGAGCTGCTGCAGATGGAGTCGAAGTTCGTGGCTGCAGTTCGTTGAGTAGGCATTTTACTCCAGCAATCGCATCCAGCTGCCCTCACCAACTCCAGTTCAGGCCACATCTACTTATTTGTCGGCGTTTTTAGCTTTGAAAGTTGAGACAGGTCGCATTGGCATACAAAAAAAAAAGAAAAAAAACGCGAGACAAAACATTAATAGAAGCACAAAGCGAGTGTGACTAGCGCAAAGCAGTTGCTTAGATACTTTGCACTTGCAGGCACCTTAAGCGTTGCGCGTAGCACATAGATGAGCGCTTCGAGGCGTGTTTGCAGGGTAAATATGTAGGCACGTTTATACGAAATATATTGCAGCTGTAAGCAGTTGGCAGGACTCTCAAAGCTTTAACGCACATACATACTTATATAGTTGGAAACATTTTATAATAGTCGTATATTTACTTGCCTCACGTTTGAAGGCAGTAAATAAATAAAAATTGCGGTAGATGCAAAACGTTTTCCATCGCAGGCTTTAAGTTACTAAAGTATTGCAGCGATAAAGGTAAGAATTCAAACATTTATTACCTTAGTTGCCTCACGGTGTGTTGCTGCGGTTTAGCCCTGCAAGGCGGCGTTGCCTGCTTTCGCGTTGTGCAACCCCTTTTTTCTACTCAGCACTTTGTAGGCGCAACTTTTCAATTTTCTACAATTTATAGGCGATTATTTTTGCAGCAGCTAACGTTGCAGATCGTTGCATAGTTAGTTTCGCTTATGCCACAATTTCGTAGTTTTTTTTCGGCTTCTCTTTGTTCCGCCGTCGCTTCGGTACTCAACATATAACAGCTTTATGCGTTGTACGCTTCATTTCAAAATAGAAAATGGGCTAAATTAATAACGACACCCAAGCAGGCGCGGGTAACGCGTATCTACGCTAGCGTTGCACGTTTGCCGCTCCAAGGCTGTATGGCACTATAGGCTACCAAATATGGCGTGCTTGCAACATGTCCGGCGGTGCTGCTTTGTCGCTTGCTGTTTATATTCTTTTTTTATAAGCTTTTATTTTTTACCTTTTCGCATTGCATGCGCGCTAACACACTTGCCACATTTTACGGCATTGGCCACACGGCCTTCTGCGTGCCACTTGCAGCTGGCGGCAGCTTAAAGCGTTTGGTTGGCTGGTTTTTTGCTTGTCATGTTTTAGTTGTTGTAGTCGTTTTCTTCCGCATCGACCGCCCCCCACCAGTCTTTGTAAACATGACCCGACCACTTGATACGAGCATTATTGGCGTGCCACCACAGCTTGCGTGTAAGGGCACCCGCTTATGACCACTTTGTTGCTCTAGCAATCAGCTTCTACATATTTGGAGGCCACTTGTCTCCGCCCCTGTCATCAACTTGTTTTTTGTCGGCTGTTTTTCTATATCTGTTTTCCAATTTGTGTAGCCATCTTTTTTTCGCCACTTAACTTAAGCATGACATTTGCTTTTTAAGCTGTTATAAATCCTGTTTATCTGCGCAACTATGAGCGGCTCACAAGCTTACGGCTTAGCAAGTGGTTAATGTCTTTCTTGATTAAGTTTACCTCTTCTTCTATAATTAATCAATGAACGGCTGCTTAAACTCCATGGGTGGGCTACGAACAGCTGCATAAACCGATTGTTTTTTTTTTTTTAATTTTGTTGCTGGCTAGATTTTCCGGTTAATCGACTGAAGAAAGTCACTTCAGTGTTTTTTTTTCCATACATAAGATAAATGCATAGAACTCGCTAGAAAACTACGGTAAGCTGTGGCTGTTCGGGAAATATTTTGCTCGTGGGCGAATTCGTGTTTTTCGATCAGTGGCGATCAGAGCGAGTTTTTACTCTGGCTTCGTCCATGTAAAGCGCTGACGACCAGAGGGAGCTAGTAAATATAATAAAAAGCTTTTAAAAGCTTCTCACGCAGAACATTTTGTGATCTCGAATTTTATGTTCTAATTAATACTGGGATATGTTCTCAAAAATCAGTGATGCTCAAAACAGCCCCCCGCGGGCGGAACCATTCAAAGCTCTCTGTAGCTTTTATATGGGCGCAGAGTAAAAGCTCGCTCTGAACATCAATGTCGTAATTACTGATATAAAATATCTCGAAAGCTTTTAAAAAGTTCAGTGGTTCGGGAAATATTTTGCCCATAATCGGACTATATTAAGAAATACTTTTTACCGAGAAGCAGATTTCTGAAGCTGAATCGGATTAATATTTTCCTGCTTTTGAAAACTTCTTAAATGTCCAAATCACTTTGATTATTTTGGTATTCATGAACTTTCAAAACTTACAAATATTTCTGTTTGTGCTACACTAAAAGCTCATTGAACATTTCCTTTCAGCGTGTTTGTGATAGTTAGGTAATGTTTGGCAAAAATTTCAAAAACCAAAGCTTATCACAAATTATATTTATGTTAACTTTTTCTGTTGGGAAAGCTCTGCTTTGTATTTACATATTTTTTAACTTAAAGCTTTCTTAATTTACTTTTGGTTGATGCATTCTTTGATCAGTTATGAAAAATCAACGGCTCATGCTTTGCGCGATGAAAAGCTTTGAGCAGATTCGAGCTTAAACGCTTTTACAAAAGCTCATGAAGTATGATTTTCCTTTAATATTTGAAGAAATATGCAGACTACATGTTTTGAATGCTAAGAATAATATCCAAGAATGGTGATTCCATAAATCAATAAAAGCTTCGCGTGGGATATCTAAATGACAGGAGGCATTACTCGATGAAAATGTGAATAAAACTCCAGAAAAGCCTCCATATTGTATACATATCCAGTACAACGCTACGCCAAAGCTCGCAAATGTCGTAAAAATATTTGGAAACGCTTAAGTTATGATAGATCATGGCGATTTTATTGATTTATTCGAAACTTGGTTCGCCCTTAGAGACAAAATAACATTCGAGACGGAAATAGAAAATTATTTGGGGGACAACAAATATGAAGGGTTCATCCATATTTTGTGCGAATGAAGAATTGATCATTAATTTTTTTTTCTCATCACAATTCATTTTTGAAACTAAAAAACATTAATGAGAATGAAATTGTTCCAAGTAAGAGCTATTATTCAATTGCAAACAATGTCAAATAATATACAAAAAAACTCATTAAAATCCTTTCATAAAATTAGTCATTAAAATTAATAAGGAAGTAGCCATGAAAAATACGTACATGTGTATGCCTTAGTCACCCTAATAACGACTGCAGCGGCTGCCAAGTTGAAGCGTATAAAAAAGTAGGGAAAGCTAAACAATTTCAACAGCAGCCACAATACTTCCTTATTAAGCGTGCTCTGGTGGACTGCCGCGCGAACATTTCATTGCCCTGAGGAGAGGCGAAATTCCAAGAATGCAGCAAAATTAAATTAACGCTGGGTGCGCTTTCTATACAAATCTTTGCTTTTCCAAGGAATTAAGTGGCACTAAAAGTAGAAAATATTTACACTGATTGACTAACTGAGCGCGCTGCGCTGGTCACAAGCAAGTAATTGAATAGCAAAGTTGCCAACTCAGCCAACTGGCTGACTGGTTGACTGACTGACGACAATTTGCATAACTACCAATTGAATAAACAATTGATAACTGTCAGCTGTCAGCAAACATCAACATGACTGTCATTATTATGCTGCTGTCGCGAAGCGAGGCAACAACAATAGAATGCGCGTATGTTGCCTGCAAGCGCCAACAGACTTTCGGCGTTGGCGGCGGCGACGACAATCAACAAATCAACTGAGTGAACGCAAGTGTTGAGTAGTAAAAGCGCACATTTACCGTTTATTACAGAAAAAAAAGAGTAGTAAAATAAGAGCAACAGCTGAGTGTCAAATTAAATTGATCAATTAACCACTTGATGTACATATGTATGTTTGTAGCATGCGTGAGTGTGCGTTTGCGCCGCCCGTTTCGAGTATCGAATGTGTGGAAAGTAAGAGAAAGTGCTTAGCACAAAAAATTACCAAATGTGTGCTGGGAAACGACCACTGACTGCCCCACTTTGGCGCGCACACAAACAACTAACGCTCGCGCAGTGGGTGTGACGCCACGGCCGATGTAAGCTACGCTGATGATGATGATGGCTGGGGACGCGCGATTGACAGTTGCACTCAACAAGCAAACAAATGAAGTGGAAAAAGGTAGCAGGTTGTAAGGGTGTACTTACATACATATTGTACTGTACATACATACATACATGCGTACACACTTGTACATATGTACATACATATGTAAATAGGAAATGTAACATGACAACAATACAGCAGTGCGTTAATCAAATGACGACAGGAATAAACAAAACACCAACAACTATGAACTAAAATAAATAAATTGAAAAATTCGAAACTTTCATTCCCAACCACTGCAGCGCACAGTGGTACAGCTCCATAAATTTTTTAGAAAAAATTAGAATGAATCGGCGTGGAGCTTAAATTTTTCGTGTGTAAAATTTATGGACATAAATCGAGAAAAAACGAAAAATTAGCGTCACCCATTTATTTTAAAGCATACCACCCATAAAAACCTAACCTCAAAAATGCTTTAAAGAGGCCATAAAAGGGGGACCGATGAAGATATCATTTCGAAATGTTGTCCATATGTTAGTAATAATATTATAACTAAACATCAACAAAATTTGAGTAATCGGTTTATTTTAACACATACCTCCCATACAAACCTAACCTCAAAAACGCCTTAAAAATAACTACTATAAATGCCATTCTTACTATATGAGGTTACGTTAAAAGTCGCAACCATGCGTCACATTTTTTTTTTCGCAAATCGATAGAAAATACTTCGGTCTTTCAATTTTTGTAGTAAGAAGGCGAAGGAAGTGTTATTTTTGTCTGCTTATATTTTTTAAAATATTTGGTCGATTGCCATGATTTGTTCTCTATTTTGTCTAGTAAGTGCTATATTTATATATGAACCTACAACAAAAACAATAAAAACAGAAGTTCAAAGAAAAACACATTGCTTAAGTGAACCAAAATATCAATCAGTTTTAGTTGAATAAAATTTTTCTGGCTTTTGTTGCATTTATTCTATATAAAACTGCCAATTTCGTGCAAAGTTTTAATGAAACTTTTTTATAGAAATAACAATTTGTTAGGCTAAATCATTTAAATAAAAAAATTGCATATTCAAATAATTGTATTTTTCCGCCGAGATACCACTGTGCAGCGTAGGGCGAGCGGGTGAAAGAGTTGTGTGCAGCAGAGTAAAAGCGCGCCAGCATTGCTTGACAGCTGCTTAAAACGCTTGTCAAGCGGGTGTAGGAATGTTTACGCTCCTCTTTGCCGCTGTGCTACAAACAACAAACAAAAGCTTTTTAACCCCCTCCCCCAATTGACATACAAAATGTCACTTTTGACATCAACGTTTTCTCGTGAAGTAGTGTCATGCGTAGTATTTGTTTGCTCTTTTTAATTTTTTTTTTTATTCACCCCAAAATCAGTTTGGCAGTTTTTTTTTCAACCGATCGCTTACTTTCGCAAATTTTATTGCGCACATGCTAAATAGAATCATGTACATATATTTCATCTTAAACTACCCTCAGTTGCGTACACGTCGCGCTGTTTGGGACATGTGTGCTCACGTGGTCTTCAAATTCTGGTATTCCGCTTCATCCTATTGCGCATTTAATTATCTACTTGTTGTTGTCCTTCAAGTACCCTCTATAAAAAGCAGAAGAGTTTTGCAAAATTTTTGACAGATTTGACAATGTAACTGACATGTGCGTGGATCGCTGCTTATACTATTGTATATTTTGACAGCTGTCAAAGTGACAATCAAGGGAATTTTTGCGGAGAGTTATGTAAAAATTTTAGTTTTTCTTTATTGTGCGTAACGTGATGTGGAGAAAAGTAGTAAGAAAAGTGATTGCAGTGCGTAGAACTTTTGCGAAGTTTCCTGGGGTTGGAAGCAACCCCTAAAGTTGCACACGTATTTTCCTCTGCGGTCTGTAAACTGCGTCATTCGTTTAGCTTTGCTCAACGCTGTTACTTAGAAACCTAGCTCATTTGTCTTATCTGCACAACCTAAGTAAATTAACCTGATGCTCGGATTACCCTCATAGATAAAGTAAGCAAGGTGCTTTGAAGATCGATTTGCTCGATGAGAATAGAATTTTGATGTTTCGAAAAGTATGTGTATATTTTATGTATTTTTTCTCTATTGATTTGAATTATTTTCCTTTAAAATTTAAATTTCTTTTACTGCCAATTTCATGAAAGCAATTTAAATGAAAAATGATTTAATTTTTTTTAATTTTATATGGAAATTTACAGAAAATAAAAAAATCATTTTCCATTTAAATCGCTGGTGAAACCGGCTTTTAATGTTTAGATGTCATCATTGTAAAAAGAAGAGAATTTTTTTAATTTTGTTTAATTTTCAGGAATTTATTTTATTTTCTTTTTTGAATTAAATATGTTTTTTTCTAATTTAGTTTTTTTTTTTAATTTTTAGATTTAATTCTTAAAAAAAACAATTTTTTTTTATTTCATTTAATTTTTATAAACTTATTTTATTTTAATGTTTAATCTAATTTTTTTTTGCTTTGTTAATTTCATTTTCTTTTAGTTTTATTTTTTATTATTTATAGCATTTTCAGTTTAAATGAATTTTTTTCAAATTAAATGAAACCTTTTTCAGGTTAAGCGAAACCTTTTTCAAATTAATTGAAACCTTTTTCAGATGTTGCGAAACCTTTTTCAAATTAAATGAAGCCTTTTTCGGATTCAATGAAACTTTATTCAAATTAAATTAAACTTTTTTCAGATTCACTGAAACTTTATTCAAACCAAATGAAACTTTTTTGAAATTAAATGAAACTTTATTCAAATTAAGTACTAAACATTTTTAAATTAAGGAACAGGAAATCAACTTAACCTATTAATAGCCGTTTGCGCCATGTCTGGCTAACACTAAAGGCTCTGTTATGCATATTTGGCATTGCTTGAGAGTTGTCACATAAGGAATCTGTTAAATGAGCTTCGCGTGTAAGCTGTTACCCAACGCACAGCATTACATATGTAGAAGTCTGTTGGTTTTTGATTTCTACGTAAAAGCACACACAATTACTCTCCCTTCTCACTCACTCGCTTAAGCGAAATGTAAACTTTGGCATTTGCATAACAATTGTCTAATTATTTTCTTTTAACTTAAACAAACCCTATGGATTAGAGCACAGTCTAATCACGGCAACATTCAACTTCGGTTCAAGAATAATTTTGACATGTCCCATTTCTCTTTTCCTTTTCACATCATCCTTTACATGTACTCCCGAAAACAGAGATATTTGAAGTTTTATAAAATGAATAAATTATATGATTTGCCTAGTTACCAAAACCACTCGAAAATCACAGCAAACCAACCAACCTACCAGAGCTTTATTTTAAGAAATGAAACCACCAATTTTGGTCCAATTGGACCGAAACGGCAACACTGTATTTAACATGCCTTGACCGTAAGGGAGAGCAACACGTAACAGCTAATTCAAAGTAATCCAAAAAAGAAGTTTCATTTCATTTGAATAAAGTTTCATTGAATTTGAAAAAAGTTTCATTTAATTTGAATAAAGTTTCATTGAATCTGAAAAAGGTCTCATTTAATTTGAATAAAGTTTCACTGAATCTGAAAAAGGTTTCATTTAATTTGAAAAAGGTTTCGCTTAACATGAAAAAGGTTTCATTTAATTTGAAAAAGGTTTCGCTTAATTTGAAAATGGTTTAATTTAAACTGAAAATGCTATAAAAAAAATATATATATTTTTATTTAATTTAATTTTTAGTTTTATTATTTTGCGACCTACGATCACGAGTAAAAGTTAATGAATATGATTTATGCAACAATTTTAAAATTTAATCCAATTAACACCCCCCACAAAAAAAAACGAACAAAATAAAACTTCGCTCCCCACTTACACTTACACACACACACACAAAGCGCATATAACAATAAGAATTAAAATTCACACTGCAGCAAATTTTAATCTCTAATTTAGCGTTAAATTTCCCTTTTATTGCCACTACTCGAAGGAAGAGTAGCGCAAAAGGAGCATACAAAAAAACGAGTGCAAAGCAATAAGAATGCAAAAAAAAAATATTTAAAAATACTGCGAAACCACCAAAAAATAAAAAATAAAAAATAGCAAGTAAATTGTATTCTTCTTGGGCTAAAAAACTGCACTTTCAGCAGAAAAAATCGAGCAGAAGAAAATTGCATGCAGCAGGCAAGCACACAGATAGTACAATCAAAGAAAAAACATCAGGATAAAAGAGAGAGCGAGAGTGAGGAAATATTTGCATAAACATATGTATGTATGTATATTAGAGATGTTTGCTTGTGTATGTATAAATGTGTCTGTATGCTAAATTGTGCAAGTGTTGGCACAACGAAAGTGCGAAATGAATGAATAAATACCAAAGGAAGGCAAAGGCAATAGAAGGATTTGTCGTTGTAGTCGTCGTTGTCGTCGTCGTTGCCGTCGCTGGCTAGCTAGCATAGTTTAAGGCGCCAGCGCGCTCGTTCGGTGTTAGGGTGAATGTGAAAATCACAAACTAACTACTTAAGCGCAACAACCGCAACTGCAAACCAACAAAATACACCCACAAATCACTTATACATAGAAATTGGACTTTCTACACATATACATATGTACATATACATGCATACATATGTATATAATTGAAGATATATACATTAGGCCGTACCGGAAAAAAAAGTTTGAAAAAATTTCATTTTTTTACCGAATTTTTTGCTCCAAAGTTCATTGACCTCAAGTA
The DNA here is from genome assembly GCF_001687245.7 of Rhagoletis zephyria. Taxonomy (NCBI): domain Eukaryota; kingdom Metazoa; phylum Arthropoda; class Insecta; order Diptera; family Tephritidae; genus Rhagoletis; species Rhagoletis zephyria. Next base: position 1,837 of record NW_016158507.1, on the reverse strand, counting down.
CCCCATTCTAGTACTTACACACCAAATCTCAGTTTTTATCACCCTAACGTACCGCCCTAATGTCAGTAAATTAAAGCTCACCAAAAGTCGTTAAAATTTTGCTAAGGAAGTGTTTTGATGATTCCAGTCGAAATTATTTAAAAAAAAAAACATTTTAATGCAGAGTGTAGATGTCACCTAAGTTCAGCCAAAAAATCATTTTTTTCCAAATTGCTTCGAAAAAATACTTTAGGCTCGAAGTCGTATGACGAACTTTTTTATGTTTGCTTGTATTGATGGCGCGGTCTAATGCACATGCATATACTACTCAACAAGCTGCGTGAAAATCGTTTTTTTTTCTTCTTTACTCCTTTGCTTGTATTAGATTTTGACACAGCTAGTGGAATCTCAGCGAAGGGGTGTGGTCTGGTGTGGGTGATGTGCTTGAATAATTTCGCTTCATTTTGGCACTTGAATTGAGCGCTTAATGTTTGCTTGTGCAACTTTTTATGTATGTGTGTGTGTGTGTGTTTGTGCCAATTTGTGCTGCTGGTAGTCAAAGTGGGTATTCATTAGCATACACCAGGGCATACGATATTGAATTTCCTCGCCGTTTAGATTTTGCACTGCCGACAGAAAATGGAGTGCCTAGTGGTGGTAGTGATGGGGAGGCTGGCGCCAAAATTTGTACAGTGGTGTAGGATGATAAAATAGTTAAATAAATAAAGCTGAAAGTATTCACAATATTCAAAAATGAACATATAATTCTTAAATATTTATGAACTGAAGATTTGCAATGGGTATCGAATAAACGAATTAGTTGAAGTATATTTCCTTAAATTAATGAAATGGTTAAATAGCCTTACGAACGTGAATCCGAATACTTAGTTTTTCTATTTTTNATATTTCCTTAAATTAATGAAATGGTTAAATAGCCTTACGAACGTGAATCAGAATACTTAGTTTTTCTATTTTTTGGATTACGAGTTAAATTTTTTCGACTCCGGAGTATTATTTTTTGACTCGCGAGCAATATTGGTCCCGCGAGTGTTATTTTTACATTCTAACATGATTTGTTTGAAAGTATGATGATGTCGAACGAAGACAACCGTCGAACTTTGCCACATCTCCGGAGAATAAGAACCCTTTTAAATTTGCATACAATCATTTATCGCTGGGCTTCAAAAATGCTTCAGATGCGCTGGTGAAAAGTCTTCTGAACCAAGGGTTTTAGGAGGTTTAAAGGACCCTATTGCCCAAATTAATTTTTCTATGGTGAGAAGATCAGTCGTAACTGGCTGATCTTTTCCCCTAAGTAGCCCATTAGTCGCCTGATTGGTCGGTTAGCAGAAAATCTAGGGATTCCTGACCAGTTTCCGACGACGTACCGCAGGATCTAAGCAAGTACTTGCCAGTATTTTTATACCCGAGCGCATTTGTGCACAAGGGTATATTAATTTTGTTCACATAACGGTTGTTTGTAACAGCCAAAACGAATCGAGATTGATATAGACAAATGTATACATAAATGATCAGAATGAATAGAGAAATCGATTAAGCCATGTCTGTCTGTCCGTCCGTCT
>NW_016158507.1:0-230 GCF_001687245.7 Rhagoletis zephyria | reverse complement strand
AGACGAAAAATAATAATATTATAAATTTTTGGAAAATGGGCGTAGCCACGCCCACTTATGGTTACATGTGTATATCATGGTAACCGCTGCACCAATTACTTCCAAACTTGGAACAGTTTTTGGCCTTGGTGCAGCATACCAAATGGCCGAAAATTTAAAAATCGGATAATAACCACGCCCGTATCCCATATAACGGTTATTTAGAGAAATACAAAATCTTCGATAAATCA
>NW_016158506.1:121269-128314 GCF_001687245.7 Rhagoletis zephyria | reverse complement strand
ATCTATATCTATATCTATATCTATATCTATATCTATATCTATATCTATATCTATATCTATATCTATATCTATATCTATATCTATATCTATATCTATATCTATATATATACCTTGGCAACTCTGTCCAAGTAGGAACGCAAAGTAACTTCGCGTCCGGTCTTTTATTAAAAAAATAAAGTGTTCCAGTCGAAATTCCCAAACAAATTGGTTATCGAAGTAAACATAAAGCCGGCCTGATTGAGATTCTTCATAAGGCACAACGAAATAATTGTCTCCAAGACGGGATTTTACTACAACGTGTAACTTTACAATCAGTCGTTTAACACAAGCAGAGCTTTTACCTAAATTCCGCAACAACAACTCTTCGGCATCTATAAAAGCTTCAACTTTACTCCTGTCATTTCGCAAACAGTTGATTTGATGTAAACAAGGCAAAGCAACAACAATTCCTTCGGCTACTTCTGTTAGTGGAACGAGTTTTGACAAACAGCGGTTTAATGATGAGTTCCATAGAATCAATAGTCGGCGCCATAAGCTGCATCTCAAGCAAAATAACACAACAACTTGGAGATGCTGGAAATATGAAGCGAGAACTTAAAAATGCTATGAAAAATGAAGTTTTAAAGCTAAAGGCACTTGTTCCGCAAATAGAGGCGCTGAAAACAACTCCAAAGCCCGTGCCCTCAGGTATCGAATCAATAGAAAGCATTCGAATGGTTCTACGAGAAGAGTTGGCAGCCGCAGCAGATATAGTTCATGAGAAACCCAGCTACGCGAGTGTCCTGGGAAATAGAGCAGTTCCTGTTGGGACAAAAGCTAAACCAGGCATCGTCATTTGCGCGGCTCAGGGTTCCACCGCCAACCACAGCGAAGTCATAAAGACATTTCGAGAAAGTGTATCGGTTCGAGCTACTAACTTCGCTCTGTCTAAGTTGGTTGCCATATCTAACTACAAAGTCAGGGTGGATTTCGACACCACAGAGCAGCGCGACACCATCATGGCTCAGTTGTCGAAAGTCTCTGTGCTTAAAGCTGAGAATGCAAAAACGCGGCGACCGATGATAATTATAAAAGGCGTTCCTAAAGAGTTTAACACTACCGAACTAATTGAAATTATAAAAACCCAAAAGAGCAGTGTGCGCTCGCAGGTCAAAGAAGATGATGACATCAAATTCCGATTTAAGCGAAGCAACCGGCGGAGACCAGAAAATGCTTACAACGCCGTTCTTGAGGTCTCCCCAAATGTTAGGAAGGCTATGATAGCTCTTGAGCGATTAAATTTTTACTATATTCGTCTTAATGTGTCTGACTTCAGCGCTTTTGTACAATGTTTTAAATGCTTGCAATTTGGACATACAAAAACAAGGTGTAATGCCCAAATAACTCCATGCTCTCACTGTGGTAATACTGATCATACATATTCCAGCTGTCCTAATAAAGATGACTGTTCAAAAATAAAATGCTTTAACTCTGTGCTTCAAAGAACACCAAGCTTGGCGTCAAAACCGATGATAGCCATTAAGCAACATATGCTGCACAATGTCCCCTAATCAACTCCGCGAAACAGCGAATAAACTCTCGTACCGATTATGGGTTTTAAAGCATTAAGTTTCTTACAAATCAATGTGAATCACTGCAGCACTACTCAAAACGAGCTCTTACAATACTTTCTTTCACACCCAGTTGACATCGCACTGGTCTCCGAGCCGTACACTGGTAACGCTGATCGCGTTAAACCGATTGATGGTGTTCTACTCTTCCAATTTCCAGCTGTTGGCCACAAAATGAAATCCTGCATCTTAGTTAAGATATCAGTTGGGGCAGTACTAGGTATTTTGCAGCTGTCAACGCCAAATTTCACTGTGGTAAAGCTCTATATCGATCAGCGGGAGTTGTACATCGCTGGTGTGTACATTGAGCCCGGCTTTGATAAATTCAACACATTCGAGACTGTTAATAGATTTTTGCTTAACACCTCTTCATCATTTCAAATTCTGGGTGGAGACTTCAATGGCTGGCATCCTCAATGGGGCTCACGCAGCGCAAATGGCCACGGTAACTCTATGGTCGATATAATCGCAGCAAACTCCCTCGTGGTGGGCAATGAGGGAGCCACATCTACTTTTGCTGCTATTCGTCACGGAGTTATGGTAAGCTCCATAATAGATGTAACTCTTGCATCGGAGAGCTTTGCAGATCGTGTTACTGACTGGCATGTCAATGAAGACGCAATTCAAAGCTCTGATCATACAGCAATACTTTTTAAAGCTCAGGGGCATTCCACGATAACTGCTTCAAAGTGAGCAACCACGTATTTATTTAACAACAAAACTGCTAAATGGAATATTTTTAATGACGTTCTAAACCAACGGTTGCAACAGGCTAACATTTTAAGCACCGACTTTAGAGGTGTTACTCCAGATAGTTTAGAAAATATTGTTAAGCTAATGACTGATGCAATAACTTCTGCTTGCACTTATTCCATGAAAATGCGAGGGACCGGTAAGCCGACTAATCCTTGGTGGACTGATGAGCTACAGATATTAAAAAATAAATGCATAAAATTACACCACAAACTTAATACTCTAAGCAAGCTCAAAAAAGATACCAACTCTGCTGCATTAGAACATGCTGCCGCTAAAAAAGAGTACGCTAGTGCACTCAAGGAAACGTCCATAAAAAACTTCCGCGAGTTTTGTAATAAGCAGGGCAAAGAAGATGTGTGGTCTCTGACAAACCGCATTATTAAAGATGCACCCTCTCAACGTCCACCTACCACACTTCGGTACTCAGAAACCTTCACCGAAAATAGTCATGAGACTGCAGACGCTTTATTAAAACACTTTTACCCGGATGACTTCGATGACACCACGACACACCACCATTTTTTACGTGAACATGTGAAAAACTTCTTAGATACTGAAAATGATGTGGAGTTTACTGCGGATGAAGTTTTGGAAGCTCTTAACACTATGAGCCAAAATAGAGCGCCTGGATCTGATCATCTAACGCCTGATATATGCCTGGCTTTTGCAAAAAGCAATTTATCCTTCCTCACTGGTCTTTATAACGCTTGTTTTAAAATTGGTTACTTTCCAAAAATGTGGAAAAAGGCTTACGTCAAGATTATTCCCAAAGCAAATAAAACAGACATGAGCGATCTATCATCATATCGACCTATTGGACTGCTTTCCGTATTTGGCAAGCTGTTGGAAAAACTTTTCATCAAACGACTCATATACTTTGCGGAAAAACATGATCTGTGGTCATCGAATCAATTTGGATTCAAAGAAAAAACATCCACAGTGGACGCATTGCGTAATGCTATAGAGTTGATTGAAAGAAAAAAGCAGCAAAAAAGTCAAGTCATATGCGTTTCACTTGATATCAAAGCAGCTTTCGACAACGCCTGGTGGCCAATGCTACTTAGCCAACTTGCGAAACATCGCGTCCCTGCGAACATTTATAAATTAGTTCAGAGCTATCTGGAGGACAGAGTCGTCACAATGGACTACGCTGATGCTACTGCAAGGAAAGGTATGACCAAAGGATGCATCCAAGGCTCTGTGTGCGGACCAACTTTCTGGAACATAATTTTAGACGATCTGTTGAAACTGCCTTTGTCCAATGATTGCGTTACTCAAGCATTCGCAGACGATGTCCTTCTTATTGTAAGTGCTAAATCTGTAGAAGAGCTTGAAATAAACACTAATACTTCACTGCGGCTAATACATCAATGGGGAATCGACGTTAAACTAGCTTTTGGCGAAGAAAAAACAAAAGTTATGGCCTTTACAAGAAACGCAAAACTAGCAAAAATTACAAATGAATGGCGCTAATTTGAGCTATGTGGAGGAGATGAAAGTTCTTGGCGTCATCATCGATAATCACCTCAGGTTCAACAAACATGCACGATACGTCATCGACAAAGTCCAGCGTGCGTCCTACATGGGGCATTCATTCTGAAAATGTTGCTATTCTTTATAGGCAGGTTGTTGAGCCAACTGTCACATATGCCGCTGCAATTTGGGGAAAAGCTACAAAGTATTACAATGTTCGTCGCATGCTAAGGGCATTCCAAAGAAGCTTTGCAATCCGAGCAATCAGGGCATTCCGCACCATCCCGATTACTTCAGCACTAGCCCTGGCAAACTTTGTTCCATTACATCTCAAAGTAGAAGAAGCTATGAGAATAGATAAAATCAAGACGTCCGGAACCTTCAAAACACCGTCAGAGGATATTTCCATCCAACAGAGAATCCGTCCGAAACTACAGCTGCATCCTGCCTCTCGCCAAACAATCAAGTATGGCACTGTGAAAAATCAGGATGAAAAAATAACGCTCTCGATCATAATGCCATACAAATATATAAAGATGGCAGCAAACAGGAAACTGGGGAGTGTGGTGCTGCATTTGTCATACATCACCGCGATGGAGGATGGGAGGGACGAAAGTTCAAGCTACATCGTTTATGTACAGTGTTTCAAGCGGAAGTTTTCACAATAGACTGCGCTTTAGCATGGGCCCAAACAAATCCTGACGAATTAAAGCTACAATTATTTTGCGACAGTCAATCTTGCCTCGAAGCAATAAAAGATCGTAGCAATACCATGCCCCTCATAGTATCTATCCACGAACGTCTTTTTCAACTTCGACTAACACACTCCATACATTTTTACTGGATTAAAGCGCACGTTGGAATAGAAGGCAATGAACTTGCTGACAGCTACGCTAAAGAAGCGGCAGCCTCGTTAGATGATATTGCCTTCACTCAATGCGCTATTTGTTCCGTTAAAAGTCAAATACGTTCAGAAACGGCAGCAGCTTGGCAACATGAATATCTTAATGCGCCAAATGGATCAACAACTAAGACTTTCTTCCAATCTCCGGAGGATGCTAAAGTTTATACGCAACGATTCGGTGTTTCTTTTGAAATTACGCAATTTCTTACTGGTCATGGTTTTCACAAAACGTACCTAAAGCGCTTCAACATAGTGGACAACGATGCATGTCCATGCGACAGCAGCACACCTCAAACGCTCAGTCATTTGGTTCAGGAATGCCCCCGTTATGCTAGAGCCCGATTAAGCCATACTATGCTTTGTGACGAGTATCAAACGCCAGCCTATAGTTTACAAGAAATTACTACACAACAACACCTGATCGTCTCATTTAAAACATTTGTAACTCTTATTATAAGTACTCTCAAGGAATTTAATGAATAATACTGTGTCTCACTTTTGCTTGTATTACACGTAACTAATAGAAAATATTTACATTAGTTTAGCCTGTATCCATTCGCAGGCAGTGTTATTTTAAAGGTTTGAACTTAACTTGTTAAAATATTTAAGTTTGTATCAATTTAGTAGTAAGCTGAACATTGTAATATGAACTGAGAAAATAATACATCACTCAAAGCACAGTTAGCGTGGAGAGACCACAGGAAAAAAAAATNAATTTCTTTGTGTTTCGTGTATCACTATGGGATTTTGTACATACAAATTAATTAGATATTTTGAAAACGCTCACATGAAAAGCATATTCTGTGAATTAAGCGGATATAGTTCGAAGCATTCCCTTGAGTCAAGAATTGACATTTGGAAGTAATTATGTATTTACATTTCTAGCGAATTTCTAATTTGCGGAATTAAAAGAAATTTATTTAAAAGGAAATAAAGCGTGTGGTTTCAGCATTGCCTTATCGAGAAAAACGTTTTTTCTTTTTAATTGTGTGAAGTATTGAAATTTTAAAATAAAAAGAAAATGCATGCGCAACACGAAAAACAAAATTCAATAAGTGATTTCCCTATGAGCGAGAGATATTTACATATCAATGAAATATACATTTGGAGTCATAAATGAGTCTTTAAGGCGTCCCATTTCGGAGCCTTTACGCTCATAATGAGCTCATTTAAGAGCCCGAAATTAGTGTGTTTTCCTTCCTCGGAAGGTCGACTTATATGAGCTTGAATTCATACATCAAATGAGCCTCCAACTGAGTCATAATGGACTCTCATTGGCTTCATAAACGGCTCATTTTGGACTCTTTTTAAAGCAATTTTTGGCCTCATATATAAATCGTTTCAGAGTTTTTTTGAGGCTCTTAAATGTGGCTTATAGTCCCCATAAATAACTCCATTCGGACTCTTATTTTATGTTGTCCTTTGAGCCATATTGGCCTTATTTTTCAATTCTTATTGAACTTCTAATGCTATACACATGTATGTATACATACCTCAGTTCATATAAACATTCCAACATACATTTAATAGCAGCAGCTGCAGCTGAATTTTGTATATTTTTTGTTTTCTAAATATTTTCAATTTCTGTACAGAAAAGTTTAGATATAAATTTCGAATCTTTATTGTTTTTATATAGCCACAAAGTGCTGGCTCCTAACTTCGATCATTTATAACTCCTAAAATATTCATATAAGAGTCACACATTTTTTGTTTTTGAAGCTCATATATCTTACCAACCTAGGACTCCTTTCAGACTCATATATTCTGAACGCTCAGAATATGTTTGTCAGAATATGTTTTATAAACCAATAATAATAATCTAAACTATAATAAAACTGTAGATTGTTTGTCTGTTTGAACTCACTAATCTCCGGAACTACTGAATGGATTTTCGTCGGGCTTTAACTGGAATGTAGAGAGTGACCTCGGACGTAACCTAAGGTACAAAAAAATGATATCGGACAAGGGGGCGTAGCACCTCCCATACGAGTGACATTTTAAGTCAGCTATAACTTCGAAACCGTAAGTCACATGACTTTGAAATTTGGTGTGTTTACATACATATAAAGCTATGGTGGATGCTTATTGTAAAGTAGATATATATGTAGATATGTTCAGTGCTTATTTAGTGCATTTTATTCTGGATACGAAAATCGTTTTATACACATAAGTATGTACATACATATGTGTATAAATGCATTGTTTCAAATAAAATATATATCTTGATTGAATTAAAGTGAAAATTCAATTGGTTCTATAAAAGTTTAAAATCGTTATTAGTGCGTTACTATTTATTTTGGTT